>NC_072473.1:98627028-98869528 GCF_027574615.1 Eptesicus fuscus
AAGTGAAAGACAGTGGGACCGTTTTCTAAGATCATTGAGAAGTACCTTGTAGTAGCTCATAGTACAGCATACTCAACTTGCATCCACTACGTAAGGGAGCAGCCACACTGACAAATTGATTTAGCCTGAATTAATACTGTGTTTTGCAAACCAAAGATCTGAAGCATAGAAAACAAGATGTAAATGTTGGTCCAGTCGAAGATTATACGTTTCACAACTTACAGATTGGCTTGAAATCTTTGAAAAGATTCTTCTAAGGAAATTTGATGCCTGAAGTGCAACACTTGCTTTGCTGTAACCTCCATTATAGCACTTGATTATCCAATTCATTGTGCTTTGCTCTCAAGTGTGTGAATTTATTTGGTGTTGAGGTGGAAAAGTTGTTGCTGGCCACATTGCTGATAAATATGTTGAATGGCTGTATTGTTTCTCTGTAATTTCAGTTCTGGTAGTGGCTGAAAAGCAGTAGTGGACTGCAGGTGGCTGCTTTTCCCCTCATATCCGACTAACATCATTAGATGATACTTTCTTTTCAGACTGATCACCCTTATATTTGCCTTTCGTATTGTTTAGTCTCCATTTCCTTTGAACAAAATAATGAATTCCATTTCATTTTAGTCATATTCTGTTTGATCCATTTAGCCCTTTGAAGACTGTCAGTGGAGTTATGTAAGTGGTCTGTGGGGATGGTTAGTATTTTTTACATCAATCTTTTAGGCATATTCATTTTTAACAAATGAGACTTTTTTATACTTCTCATCTCTTCATATCTGTTTAACACTGATCAGTCTTTGGTCCTTCAGTCACTGTTGTATACAATGCTGCTTCTGGTATTGCATTTCTAAGTATTGGGTGTGTGTGCACAAGTTGTAAAGGATGTGTTGATATTTTAATATAACATTTAATAAAACCATTCTATTCTAAATAAAGGACTTGAAAATTGAGCAACAATAACAAAAGATTTTTATGTAGTTTAATTATAATTTAGTTATATAAGATTGAAGGGTTGGCAATGGTATCCTATACATAAAAACATTTTACAGTTTAAAAAATTATTTTGTTAACTGGGGTCCTAGTACTCCTTAGTTAGATATATGCCATGTACACCTAGAGGAAAACATATTGGTCTGCACTTTTTTTGCTAATTATAACATCTTAATTAATTAATCTTAATTAATTAATCTTAATTAACTAGATTGAGTTTTCTTTAAAGTATTTAAAAATAAATGAATCAATAAGTCTGTTTAGCCTTTATTGCTCAGCCTTCTAGGCATGCAGCCCAGGCCCATGCTGGCTTCTTGCCCCACAGAGGCAAGCATTTCTGCCAGTCCTCTGGTCCCCAGTTTATTGTGCTAAAGTCTGTATGGTGGCACATTCAGTGATTTCAGTGCCCTCTGGAGCACTGGGTTGACAATAGAGTGAGTGTGAGAGAGGTCTATAATTGGCTAACGTATGCTCCTGTAAGACTCCATTCAAATGGAACAAATTGGAACTGTTCAGCCCTCCTTGGCATCTAGCCAAATGTTGGGTGGCATGAAAGAGGCACTTATTTAAGACAGTGGCATTGGTTGGAGTGTCAGCAGCAGAATAGGTGACAACAGTAGCATCAACTTGCTGTCACTTTGTAGTTTGAAGACAGTTGTTAATTTATATTTCTTTTTAAAATGTCTCTCTGTAAAAGCGATTACTATATGCAGAGGGTAGTTTGATATCTGTTTCCCGAAGTTTCCTGCTTCAAAGATTCTTGACATACTTAAAGCCATAAGACCTTGTACTTATCATGTTGGTCAACTATCTGTCAATTGTTGTCATAGAGGTTGTTGATGTCACATAACAGTAGATTGATAACAGAGTAATTTTTCCATCATGAAGCTGGAAAATATTTCTTGGATTTAACATGGGTGAGGAATATATGTATTTGTGCATAACTGAATGCTGCAAATAGCCGAAACTTGCCCTATTAAGTGTCAGGATTTTGTTTAAACTACTTTTGTCTGTCTGTGCTAGTGAAAAGTTATGTAGCAAGGAACCAAATTTCTTCTTATGGGCTATAGTCCACATTACAAGAGGATATTGAATTGGGAGTGAAGGGAAATCATATGTATTAGAAAGAAGAAAAGGCTAGGTGGCATGAGCCTTGTGTTTACTTCCATCTCTTCCAAGCATTTTCAGAGGAACATGGGAAAATCACTTACTCTATATGTATAAATTTTGTCATCTCAATAGGGGGAGTGATAGACTCAACCTATCCTATAGGATATATACGAAAACCTTTTGAAAGTATGCAAGGTGTACAGCAGAACCTACTATTTTTGAAGTACTTAGAACGTATAAGTAACTTTTAATGTAAAACACATAACAACCCTAGGCAATAGGTACTATCATTGTTTCCCTTTTGCAGATGGAAACACTGTGGCAGAGAGAGCTAAAGTGTCTTGCCCCCTTTACGGATGCCCCCTTAAGGTAAGGATGCTTTCTTACCTTTCCCATGAAGAGTTTCCCTTAGTTTCCTCATATAATCAAAATGAATATGACACTTTAGACTTAATCATTGATTGGTCTTGTCAGTAGTAAGGATAGTTTGCATCTCCCAAGCAGGATCCCTATAGCCAACCAGAAACTTTTAAGGATCTGCCCATTGAAAACTAGATAGTGTTAGTCTGAATATAGGAGCATTGACTAGTAGAGTGCATTGTAACATATAGATTCCTAGGCCCTTCCACTAGAGATACTGATTTACTAGGTCAAGGGTGGGCTATGTGCATATATGTCTTAAAAGCTCCCAGGTGACTCGGTAAGATATTTGTGATACTAGTGAAATTAACTGAATTTTAGAAGGATTGTACCCACTGTGCAGTCCTCATTGTACATTAATCTAGGTGCTGAGCTAAATGCCTTAGTTGAAATTATAGTTCAATGGAAGATCAGCAAAAAGTCCTGCCATGCTTCTCTAAAACTAATAAGAGTTCTAACTGTACCTATTGAGTGGTTACTGTGAAAATGCACTCCATGCTCTTGGCATGATCACAATATTTTTATATAGATTAGGAAATGACATGCCACTAAATGTTGACCAACATATTTTGAGGAAAAACATGAGTCTTCATGTTTCAAATAGAGATGTCAGAATCTGGGGATGGGAGGGGACCATTTTTTTTGGAATTGTTTCAGTATCTTAAAATAGACACAATGTTTCTTCTCTGCTGTTATTAAAGATCAGAAACACATCTTTGGAGACTGAGCTTAGGGCAAAGTGTAAAAGCTGTGGCTGTCACTGACATACAGAATGGCCTTGGGCAGGACACTAAACTTATTTCTGTCTCATTATTTGTTATCTGAGACCACAGCATTTACCTTATTTCAAGGGAATAGGTCATTAATTAATCAATGCATGTGATACATCGTCACTTTTAAGTAAAATTTTTTGTTTTTATTATTGTCTGCTGAAATGAATAAATAACATGACCTTATTTTGTTGTTGCTTCATTGTCTCTTGGTAACTGAGGCAGTAGGAAAGAGATGTTAGCTCTAAGTTCAGTTCCCATTACAAGTTGTCTCTAACAATATCATACCAAAGCACAAAAGAGTGAGCTGTGATACACTCTCTACATCAATAACTGATTGTTACTTATTGAATTTCAGGGTAATAGATTACATTTCCTGATGAAAGAACAAATTCTAAAAGCTCATGGCTTACTTGGGTTTGTTCGTTCTGCAACTTAGTTATCCAACTTTACTCCTCAGGCAGGAACTACCCCTCTTCCCCATTTCAGTAATTATAGTTAATACAATTAGAGTGTCCTTTTGAACTTAGGTCATCATAAGGATGACCCCTCTTCCCCCAAAAAAACTATAATATGAAGGAATAACAACCCCATTGTAGACTATATGAATTTCATTTAGTTTAAAGTAAATACTATATACCACATAATCCACACAGGGTAGATAAATGTTCCGTGTCATCTATAATTCCTTCTCATTAAGGGATTTCAGATAATTCTTAAGAAGTGTGGCCCTGAAAAAACTTTTGTTAGTGTATGTTCCCTTGTTTATGTATCCTGAATTGCACTCATTTCCCTTGATTTGGCCTTGCTCTTGTGCCTTGAAGGGAGAAACAACTCATAGTAGGTATTTTTTACTATAGCCTTTTAAGTTCTGAGTTCTTAGCAATAGTTAACTCATATAAACAACATTTCTTCCTTCAAATAGCTTCTTCATAGCACTGGAAGTTGCCATGAATTTTTGCAGAGCTGTATCTCCAATCTCAGCATTGCATATCTTCTCACTGTCAAGGTCAGTATCTTGTTTATGCTGATGGGCATTTTATACAACCATTTTTTTAATTTAATTTCTTTATTGATTAAGGTATCACATATTTGTCCTCGTCCCCCCATTTCCATCCCACCCCCCTCCCCACACATGCCCCCACCCCCCTGTTGTCCTTAACCGCTGGTTGGGCTCATATGTCTGCACACAAGTCCTTTGGTTGATCTCTCCCTTTATCCCCACCCTTCCCTACCCTCCCCCCGAGGCCCAACAGTCTGATCCATGCCTCCTTGTTTCTGGGTCTGTTCTTGTTCATCAGTCTATGTTGTTCATTATTTCCCCTAGATGAGTGAGATCATGTGCTATTAGAAATACACTTATAAGAACCGAAAATGAGACAAGCAATAATGGTTATGGTGACAGGCAAATGAATCAGTCTGTAGTGAGTTTCTTTCTGGGCCAACAGTTCTTTTGAGACCCAATTTCAATGTCCAACAGTTCCTTATGTGTACATGTCAGCACTGACATTTCAGTTCTGGATGGTGGACAAATGGTGGTAATGCAGGTCCAACTCTGTCTGGTTTGGTCCTGGGCAATCTGCAGTGATGCACAGCTGCTAACTGTTAGTATGGGAAGGCCACATCAGCGTCTTCTGTCTCTGGACTGCTTCTCTTCTGTCTTCATGGCTGGAGTAGTCCTGTTGATTCTTCTCTTGCTAGAATCCACATGGTCTCGGAGTTGTTTTCTGAAAATATACAAACATATTCTCGACCAAAAGTTAATAAAGGAATATTTTCTATAAATTTGACTGGGGATCCTTTTTCAATTTTTGCCCAAATGATTTTCCTCTGGCTTGTTTTGTCACCTTGTGTGTTTTTCATGGGTGTCTTGCTTTTAGCCTTACAATTAATTTTCTAAAGTATTAATTTTCTAGATGTAATTTACTTACAGGATATTTTTCCTTATATGATATTCCTCTACTATCCCCTCCTTTTTTGATTTAAATGTTAGGAGTCTTTTGAAAATTTTATAATGTCGTCTTGAATTTTTTTGTACTATAATATTACTGTTTTAGGTTCATTACATGGTGCACAATTTTATCGTGAGATGAAGTACCAATAAAAATTTTAGTTGACACTTTAGGAACACCTTTTTGTCCAGTACAATTATTTTTTCTAGAATATTCACTTGTTTCAACTGGCCAATTTAAATTTGCCTGAAAACTTGACTACTATTTTACTGTCAAATTTATTACTCTAACAATAATCTTGTTTTACCCTGTAAATATTGGTGGAAGGGTATACAACCATTTTGGAGTAGAGTTACTTCTTGCATTGAGTCCAAACTGATGTGTTCTGTGTAAGTGAGGGAATATTAAACATTATAATGTAATCATTCTACTCCCCAATCTGTATATGTGATAATAGCATTTTGATGTGCACTATGTGTGGTAAAAAAATAGAAGATAAAATCTGAAAACCTCAAAGAGATTTGAGTACAGCTGAAGAAACATGGGGGACATGCATCTTAAGGGGAAAAAAAAACAAAACAAAAAATAGCACAGAAAGAAAAGTAACAGGAGCAGACACTAATTAAGGGGCAGTTTAAGATAAAATTTTAAACTCCATGTCTTCCATTTACTAACTGTGGCCTTGGACAATCCACCTCATCTTTCCATGCCTCAGTCTCCTCATCTGTAAAGTGGGGAATACAATTAATACCTTTCCCATAGCATCCATGTGAGGAATAAATGAGTTAATGTATCTAAAGCAATAATAACAGAACCTGCCCAGAAGTACTTTATGACTATTACCTATTTTTATTAGCAATTTGGAATTCAAAGAAGAGAAAAACCTGATACCCCTCCTTTGGGTATATCTCTGGGACTCACAAACCTGGGGATATTTCCAAATATTTCTTTCACCTCAAATGAAGATTTAGCTTACCTGAGTATAAAGAGAGGGCTAATGTTCCTACATAATCTCTCTTTTAAAATATATATATATATATAAAGATATACCACATGACGATTTGATACACATATACACAGTGAATATGCCAGACATAGAAAACAAAACAAAACAAAACAAAAAACAAAAAAAAACACAGCATGATCTCACTTAAATATGGAATCTAAAAAAGTCGAAAACATAGAAGTAGAGTAGAATGCTGATTACCCGAGGTGGGGAGATGGGAGAAATGGGGAGATGTTAGTCCTACATCATCTTTTTTGTTTATTTTTTTAAACATATTTTTATTGATTTCAGAGAAGAAGGGAGAGGGAGAGAGATATAGAAACATTAGTGATGAGAGAAAATCATTGATCAGCTGCCTCCTGCATGCCCCATACTGGGATCAAGCCCAAAACCCGGGCATGTGCCCTGACCTGGAATCGAACAGGGACATCCTGGCTCATAGGTTGACACTCAACCACTGAGTCACTCCAGTTGGGCGAGTCCTACATAATCTTTTGAAATACCAGAGGTCGACATTAGAAGGACAAAGAGACGGAAGGTTATGCTCAGAGACTTAAGAATGTGTCCTACTTGTTCATGGAAGATAATTGGCACCCAAGTCACTGAATACAGACAGAAATTCCTCTAAGAGATCCTAAGTGTATCTAAGGATTTTAATCTACAAAAACCATTTAGGTTAATTTCCCACTCTAACTTGATACAGCAGTATACTAGGTAAGTGGTCTTCAGAATCCCACTTGTGCTAAGCTAAACCTTTGGAGTAGTGAGTGAATTAATCTCATCTAAATGGTCTCCCTATCCTCAAAGTTGACCCTCCTTTCATTGCATCCCTACTTTACAAAACAGTTACACACACACACACACACACACACACACACACACACACACACACACACAGACTTTTAAGATCAGATAATGTTAACTTCCTGCGTAGAAGTCTTGAATGACTCCCTTTTTATACTCAGGAGAGAGATTAGAAGCTTATCAAGGCACACATAGCCCTTTATGATTTAGGGCAGCCAGCTTTTCAAGCCTTACTTTTGCCACCTCTTCCCCCCATCTCTAATCAGAAGGAAGGGATCAAGTGGGTTATGTCCCATTAGTTCTAATCATACCCTGACCCATGAGCCTATGTGCTGCTTTTTTCTCAGGAGAAAGCTTTCCCATCCTCCTTGACAGCCTAATTCCAATTCATCTTCCAGGTCTACTTTTTTTTTTTTCTAAGAAACTTTCCAGGACTTCTTCAGTCTGGATTAAATATTCTCTTGTTTAAAGTGCTCCTACAGTACCTTGTATTTTTCCTACATTATCATTCTTCATATCTCATTTTAATTATTTACCTACAAGTTTGCTTATTATCTTGATAATTCCCTCAAGAAGTGCTTTATCTGATCTATCTATCTATCTATCTATCTATCTATCTATCTATCTATCATCATCTATCTATCTATCTATCATCTATCTATCATATAGCACTGGAGTTGGTACATAACAAGTAACCTACACAATTGCTAAGTAAATGAATAACAAAATGAAAAAAAAAACCTACAAATTAAAAAGGAATCTCTCTAGGAGTTTTTGATCTTTTGTTGAGTAGTATGTTCACATTGGCTAGTCTGATATGGGATTCCACCGAGATATTCATCTCCTTCATGAGCTTTCATTGCATTATTGCCTCTCAAAATTTTCTGTCTTCTAGGCAAAGAGGTAGAAACCTTCATCCTTTGTAGTTCATTGGTTTTGCTTTCATTATAGTCTATAATGGGGGTCAATAATATACATGACACTGTTCAACTCTATAGGTTAAGCCCAGCCAATAGGACCACTTGCAAGCCTAAATCCTAAATTCTGGATAAATGAATTGCCAAGAGAAAGATGAGGAGTAGAAGAGGAGGTACATTAGAGTGCAAAGGAAAGAAACTAATAAGGCTTATATGTTAAAGATGCCATGGAGAATACAAGCAAGTTTTGCCCCAGAAAGCTACTCCTTGGATAGTGGTTGGATTTTCCATCTCTGTTGCTTAAAATAGTTGGTTTTGGTAACCACCTAGCAGCCTAATAAGTAAGACATGGCACTTTTTTTATTTCAAGTAACAGGCTATTATGTAAATTCAGATTCTATGGAAAGATACTGAGAAAGTAATTTGTGTGGTAGAAGCAGAGGCTATGATAGTTAATTACTTCATAAAAGAAACATATTTTCCTCTGCTTTATAAAATGCAATGTTTTATGGAAGTTTCTACTTTATGATTGAATGATGGAAATGGAAGGACATACCACATCTCTCAAAACTGTACTAAATACTTTTAAATGATTTTTATTTATATGTGGCTTTAATTGAGATTTAATTTAGATACCATAAAATTCACCCTTTTAAACTATATTATTCAACCCAGCCAGCATGGCTCAGTGATTGAGCATCAACCTATGAACCAGGAAGTCATGGTTCGATTCTTGGTCTGGACACATGCCCTTGCTGTGGGCTCAATCTCCAGTAGGGGGCTTGCAGGAGGCAGTCAATAAATAATTCTCTCATCATTGATGTTTCTATTTCCCTCTCCCTATCATTTTCTTTCCAAAATAAATAAAAAATATAGTAAAAAAAAACAAACAATATATTTCAATGACATTTAGCATATTTGAATAAGTATGCAACCATCCTACTATGTAATTAAAGAATCTTTTCACCACCCCCAAAATATTCCTCATACCAATTTGCCTTCACTTCCTGTCCATGCCCTCCAGACCTTGGCAACCATTAATTGAGTTTCTGTCTCTAGGGATTTTACCACTCTGGACATTTTATTTTATTTTTTAAATATATTTTATTGATTTTTTACAGAGAGGAAGGGAGAGAGATAGAGAGTTAGAAACATCGATCAGCGGCCTCCTGCACGCCCCCCACTGGGGATGTGCCGCAACCAAGGTACGTGCCCTTGACCGGAATCGAACCCGGGACCCTTCAGTCCGCAGGCTGACACTCTATCCACTGAGCCAAACCGGTTTCAGCACCACTCTGGACATTTTATATAAATGAAATCATATAACATGTGAGCTTTTGTGCCTGGCTTTTTTCAGTTAGCATTTGTATAAGATTCATCCATGCTGAAGCATGTATCAGTGCTCCAGTCTCTTTTTTAAAAAGCACTTCATTGAGGTACTAGAGGCCCGGTGTATGGATTCATGTACCAGTGGGGTCCCTCAGCCTGGCCTGCGGGGATCGAGCCAAAATCAGCTCTCTGACAACCCCCGAGGGGCTCTCAGATTGCGAGAGGGCAGTTCTCGGGTGACACACCCCAGAATCGGGCTCCCTCCTTTCTGGATGCATCATCTGAGAACCACAGCTGTCAAGTTACTGCAGCTCGGCAGCTCCTGCATTGAGCATCTGCCCCCTGGTGGTCAGTGCACGTCATAGCTACCAGTCAGCCAGTCAGTTGGTCAAAAAAAAAATATATATATATATATAATTGACATACAAAAAGCTATAAATATTAATATGTACAATTAATATTTTTGGAGAAGTATACACATGAAACATCATCACAATCTTTGCCACATCCCTGCCATCCAAAACTTTCATCCTGCCTTCTTTTATTTAGCATGTTATAATCATCATTATCATTATTTTTTTATTTTTTTTATTGATTTCAGAGAGGAACGGAGAGGGAGAAAGAGATAGAAACATCAAAGATGAGAGAGAATCATTGATCAGCTGCCTCTGGCATGCCCCACAATGGAGACTGAGCCCACAACCCAGGCATGTGCCCTGACCAGGAATCAAACCGTGACCTGGTTCATACATAGGTCAACGCTAAACCACTGAGCCATGCTGGCTGGGCCATCATTATTGTTATTGATATGAACACTTAACATCTATCTAAACAACAAGATCTAGAATTTTTGTATACAATAACATATTGTAAACATTAAATGTCTGCTGTACAGTAGATCTCTAGACTTTATTCATCTTGTATAACCAAAACTTGTAACCTTTGAGTGATACTTCCTGTTTCTCCCTCTCCCCAGTCTCCCCTGGCAACAACTACTAGTATTTCATGCAGCTTCTATGAGTTTGACTATTTTAGATTCATTATGTTAGTGATATAATGTAGTATTTGTTTTTCTGTGTCTGGCTTGTTTCACTTAACATAATGCCCTCCAGATTCTACCATGCTGTAGCAAATCACAGGATTTTCTTCATTTTTAAGGCTGAATTATATTCCAATGTGTGTATATATCACATGTTCTTTATCCATTAATTTGATGATAAACATCTATGTTCCTTACATATGTTGGCTATCGTGAATAGTGCTGCAATGAACATAGAGGGGCAGATATTTCTCTAAGATCCTCATTTCAAATCCTTTGGATATATACCCAGAAGTGGGATAGTTGGATCGAATGGTAGTTCTGGTTTTCATGTTCTGAGGAATTATAATGCTGCTTTCCATAGTGACTGTTCCAATTTACATTTTTACCAGCAGTGTAAAAGGTTTCCTTCTCTTCCTGTCCTTGATAACACTTGCTATTTTTGTTTTGTTTTTAATAATAGCAATCCTGACATGTGAGTTATTATCTCATTGTGATTAAAAAAATTTTAATCCTCACCAAGAGTATTTTTCCATTGATGTTTTTAAAATTCTCTTTATTGTTGAAAGTATTATAGATGTGCCCTTTTTTATTTCCCAATGACCACCTCCACCTCGCACCCACCCCTCCCAGGCCGTCACCACACTATTGTCTGTGTCCATGGGCTATGTATATATGAATATAAATTCTCAGGTTAATTTCTCCCCACCCACCCACTCCCACCTCCCCTCTGAGATTCTACAGTTTGTTCCATGCTTCTGTGTCTCTGGATCTATTTTGTTCATCAGTTTATTTTGTTCATTAGATTTCACATATGAGTGAGATCATGTGATACTTACATTTCTCTGATTGTCTTATTTCACTTAGCATAATGCTCTCCAGGTCCCTCCATACTCAAAGGGTAAGAGATCCTTCTTTTCTACTTCTGCACCCATAGAAGCTGGTTCAGCACTTCTTGTGACCTTGCCCTTCCTACCAGTCTCCAAGTGTTTCTGTCCTTCCTTGATATAAGTCCCCTCGTCAGCTGTACCTTAGTTGGTAATTCTGGGTATATGTTCCCCACTTTAGTTTTATTTCCAGTCTGGCCCTGGGAGGAGGTATAAGAAATGTCTGCCTATTTGACTGCCATGTTTTCTCCCTTGAGGTCTTTTTTAGTTTCATAAATATTTTTGGAATATTTGTTATTGATATTTGCCATTGGTATTTTAATAAGCATTGCATTCAATCTATAGATTTTTTTTGGTACTATATGCTTGCACTTATTTGTATCTTACTCAGTTTTTTCTTCAGTATCCTATAATTTTCTGAGTACAGGTCTTTTACCTTCATTAAATTTATTCCTACATACTTTATTTTTTTAAATAGTAAATGGGATTGTTTTCTTAATTTCTTCTTCTGATAGTTCATTATTCATTTACAAAAATGCCACCAATTTCTGAATATTAATTTTATATTCTACTTTACTGAATTCATTTATCAGTTCTAGTAGTTCTTTGGTGAAATATTTTTTTATATACAGTATCATATTATCTGCAAATAAGGACAGTTTTATTTCCTCCTTTCCTATTTGGATGCCTTTTATTTCTCCCTCTTGTCTGATTGCTAGGACTTCTAGTACTATCTATAATAATAAAAACCTAAGTGACCATTGCAACTGAACAGATGACCAAACGGGCTGCGTGGAGTGACTAGGCTGGCAGGGGGGTTAGTGAGGGGCAACCAAATGACTGAGCAGTAGGCTGCATGGGGCGACCAGGCTGGCAGGGGTGTTAGTGAGCGGTGACCAAACAACCTAACAGTAGGCTGTGTGGGGCGACAAGGCTGGCAGGGGGGGCAGTTGAGGGCGACCAGACTGGCGGGGGGGGGACAGTAAGGGGCAACCAGGCCAGTGACAGGGGGCAGTTGGGGGTGACTAGGCTGGCAGGGGAGCAGTTGGGGGTGACCAGACCAGCAGGGGTGGCAGTTAGGGGTGATCAGGCAAGCAAGCAGGTGAGCAGTTAGGGGCCAGTGGTCCCAGATTGTGAGAGGGATGTCCTGAATTGGAGAGGGTGCAGGCTGGGCTGAGGGGACCCCCTGTGCACGAATTTTGTGCACCAGGCCTCTAGTCTATATATATAAAAGCCTAAGCAACCAAATGACCAAATGACTGGTCGACTGGTTGCTATGACACACACTGACCACCAGGGGGAAGACACCCAATGCAGGAGTGCCCCCTGGTGGTCCATGTGCTCAATGACACTCAACGACACACACTGACCACCAGGGGGCAGGCACTCAATGCAGGAGTGCCCCCTGGTGGTCCATGTGCTCCCATAGCCAACCTCTCATGGTCCCTCCCCACCAGCCGGCTGGCCCCTTGATCAGCCCCAATGAGGGAGGCCAGCCAGCCAACCTCCTGCAGTCCCTCCCCCTGGCCAGGTGGCCCCCCCAATTGGTCCTGATTGCTGGCCAGGCCGAAGGACCCCACCCATGCACAAATTCATGCACTGGGCCTCTAGTGTTGAATAAGAGTGGTGAAAGTGGTAATCCATGTCTTGTTTCAGATCTTAAGGGGAACACTTGTAATTTTTGTCCATTGAGTATGACATTGGCTTTAGATTTCTCATATACGGCCTTTATTATGTTGAGGTATGATTCCTCTATTCCCACTGTACGGAGAGCTTTTATTATAAGTTGGTGCTGGATTTTATCAAATTCCTTTTCTACATCTATTAATATGACCATGTGGTTTTTATCCTTTATTTTGTTTATGTGATGTATCACATTTATTGATTTGTGAACATTGTACCAACCTTGCATACCCAGAATAAATCCTACTTGATGCATGATCTTTTTCATGCATTGCTGGATCAGGTTTGCTAATATTTTGTTGAGAATTTTAGCATCTATGTTCATCAGAATTATTGGCCTATAATTATCTTTCTTTGCAGTGTCTTTATGCGGTTTGGGAATCAGGATAATGCTAGCCTTATAAAAAGAGCTTGGAAGTCTTCCCTGTTCTTGAATTTTTTGGAATAGTTTGAGAAGGACAGATGTTTGTTTTTCTTTGAATGTTGGGTAAAATTTGCCTGTGAAGTCAACCTGTTCAGGACTTTTGTTTGCTGGGAGATTTTTTTATTACTTCTTTGATTCCATTAGTTGTAATTGTATATCCAGATTTGCTGATACTTCCTGGTTCAGTTTAGGAAGATTATATGTTTCTAGAAATTTATCCATGTAGCCCAGGTAGTGCAATTTGTTAGTGTATAGTTGTTCATAATATTTTCTTACAATCCTTTGTATTTCTATGGTGTCATTTGTTATTCTTTCTCTTTAATTTCTTATTTTATTTATTTGGGTCCTCTTTCTTTTTTTCTTAATGTGTCTTGATAAAGGTTTGTCAATCTTGTTTATCTTTCCAAAGAACCAGCTCTTGGTTTCATTGATCTTTTGTCTCTCTCTCTCTGTGTTTTTTTTTGTTTGTTTGTTTGTTTTGTTTTTTTAGTCTCTATGACATTTATTTCTGTTTAACCTATTATTTCCTTCCTTCTACATACTCTGGATTTTTGTTGTTGTTCATTTTCTAGTGTTTTTTTTTTTGTTTGTTTTTTTAGGGTTTCATTGTTTATTTGAAATTTTTCTTGATTCTTAAGGTAGGCCTTTAATGCTATGAATTTCCCTCTCAGGACTGCCTTTGTTGTGTCCCATAGATTTTATCTTATTTGTTCGTTTTCATTTGTCTCCAGGTAACTTTTGATTTCTTCCTTGATGTCATTGCTACCCCATTCATCTATAATAATAAAAGCATAATATGCTAATTAGACTGGACAGCTGGACCTCCTTCTGGACAACCTTCCAGACAAAGCTGGGGCAGCAAGGGCCGAGGGCAGCCGCAACTGTGAGGGCCAAACCCCTTGCACGAATTTTGTGCATCGGGCCTCTGGTTGTTTAATAACATGTTATTTAGCCTCCATAGAGTCTCTTCTGATTTTAATTGCCAGATGCTATGCAGGCTACACTTCTGACCTTGATGCTCTTGTAGGCCCCAGTGTGGGGTTGAGATCCCACACTCCTCACATATGAATTTTACAGCCAAGATACCCCTCTTGCTTCTCAACTATTGCAAATGGGTTCAGGGACCAGCCCTCTGTGCATCTCTGCTCTTCTTACCAGTCTCTATGTATATTCTTCTATAAATCCTTAGATATAATACTTCTTCCAGCTGTCCTTCATTTGGTCATTCAGATTGATTGCTCTATAATTTAAATGTAAATCTGGTGTGGTGCCAAGAGTAGGCAAGTGTAGCTTTCACCTACTCTGCACCATCTTAAAAAAATTCTTTAATATTTTCTCAATATGATAATAATAATGTATTCTATATCATCTAGTGAATCCCAAGCATTTTTTAGGTACTCAGAACATTAACAAATTATACTCATTAAAACCCTGGCCAGTGTGGCTCAGTTGGTTGCATATCATTCCATGCACCGAGAGGTTGCTGATTCAATTCTTGGTCAGTTCGCATGCCTGTGTTGCAGGCTCCGTGCCCAGGTTGCAGGCTCAATCACTGGTGGGGGCCGTGCAAGAGGCAGCCGATTGATGTTTCTCTTCCATAAATTTTCTCTCTCACTTCTTCTCCCTTTCTCTCTCTCCAAAAATGAATTTAAAAATCTTAAAAAATATTATACTCATTAAAGCATTTAATTGATATAGTAAAACAACGTTTTCAAATCTGGACTCTGAGTTTAATGATTTTTCACTTTCAATATTGCCTGTATTAACCAAATAAGCTTTGGCGAATTTCTTCACTTGTTTGACACTTTAGTAGGCATTATACAAACATTTGTTGAATAGATGAACTAATTTATTAAACATAATGCATTAATATTTTTCTTGAGTATTACTAACAGTTTAAAAACTAAATTTGCTCTTGTCTCTCTGATTTTAAATATTTGAAATTTTCTTGGCATTCAGTATATTTGAGCATGTTTCCTTTATCTTATGTTCAAAAAAGAAAAATAGATATGATCTATAGAGAAGAAATATACTAGAAAGAATCACAGTCCATGAACACAAAGATATATATCAATTGTATAGTCATTCAAAGAGCTGATTTCTTCAAATAAACCAACACAGAGAGAATACTTTTTATTTAGGATTCAGGTGAGGTACTTAACATTAATAATCACACTGGTCCCAAGTACAGTTCTGGTAGAGAGTACCTCATCAATATTAGAGTTGGTATTCTGAGTCACAATAAGGAGAGAGAGAGAGACTTTAATGACCTTGCCTTTTATGTATGTGGATTGCATATGCAGGTCATTGAATTGTCAACCCTTCAAGGACTACTATTACCTGTTCAGAGTTATTGAATATTTCCTAGCCATTTGGGATCAGAGTGCCTGCAACACCTCAGTGTCAAGAAATATTTACTACATTGCAGGTGAGAGTTAGTGCCAATTGATTTCAGTGAACCCTCCAGAAACAACAGAAATCCCTTATGAGATGAGTACCTGAGTACCTCTCTTAGAAGAAGGATTACACAGTAGAGAGAGAGATAGAGATAGAGATAGAGATAGACAGAGAGAGAGATAGAGAGAGAGAGAGAGAGAGAGAGAGAGAGAGAGAGAGAGAGAGAGAGAGAGAGAATACATGCACAAAAGACTGACTTAATTGATTGGCATAGCAATGCTTTTGTTTTGTAGAATGAACCGTGATGAAGGTTATTTGGACCCTGTTAACTATAATTGATGAAAATGATGCAATTTAGATCTCAAACTCCTAATAGTAACTTTATGAATGTAAATGATTAATTATTCAATATATTTCATGTTATTGCAAATAAAAGTAAAGCAACTGAACTTAAATGTGCATGTTGCTATAATTCTAGCATTCTTTATTGTGAAATCTTAGGAACAGTAGTAGTTTATAGATTATCTTACTTATCTATATTTATTTAATACCAAAATAGGGAAATGTAATTCCAACTATTAAGATAATTGATCATATATATTTTTTTGCCTAAGTGGGCTTGATCAACTCAAGGTTTTATTACCAGTTGACTAGTTAGAGTGTAAAATCAATTTCAATGGACCTCTTTTGTAACTCTCTTTCTATTGTTCTATCTATTGTCTAACAACCTTCTCTATTTTTTGTCTGTATGCACAACTTTCACAGGCTGTGACCAAAGACAAAGCCATCTTATTTTATGATCCCCAAACCACAGTCACTTAGAGACCCAAAATAGAAAGTAATTTCTAGTGAGCTCATCTAAGCTTTAGCCTACACAGTTCCTTTTTTTGCAAAAAATGACTTGGCTAACATTCCAACCAAGTACCATAAACCAGCAGTGTGCATAGACACTGAGAATAAAGATATATTTAGATAGAAGCACAGATTAAAAGAGGCCTAAACCATCTGTCTTTAACACAGGCAAATATGATTTTCTTTAGTCAAGGGCCTGGGTTTTCCAGCAATATCCTGCATTTAAAGATTCAAAAAGGTCCTTGAACAATTAGATGTGCATATTATTCATAAAAAAGTCATATACATCTGTTTCTCTTCTTATTACAGACTTTTATAAACTCAGAAAATCTTATAGTTTCAGAAATAATTTATGTACTTTTTTCTTCCCCATACTTCCACAGAATCTGTTAATGCTGCTATCCTAAGCACATTGTTCTGTAAATATCTGTTTACATGTCTACCTCCTCCTCTGGAGGGTAAGCTCCTCTAGGAAGGGAATTGGGCTTTATATTTCCTGTGTTCCCAGTGCACTTAGTAAGTGATCTACATATGCTTGTAAATGTATATTGAGTGAATTGCATATTTGTGGAACATTTGGGTTATTGGGGATTGTGTGACTTATGGGAGTGATGTTAGAAATAATTGAGGTTTGGCAGCCTCGAGTGAGCTAAGATGATTCTTTAGTAGATGCCTTATCCTCTAGTAATATGATTGCTAGATAAAATACAGCATACTTATTTTTTTTTAGTAAAAGTATACCCATATATTGCATCCAATTATTGCATGTCCCGTTATCTAATATTTATCTGGAGTTCAATTTTCCTGGGTAGCTTGTATTTTAATTTTGTAAATTGGACAACTCTTAACAATAAGGATAGGTTGTCCAATGGAACATGGGAGTAAAGGTAGTGCCTTCCCTCAAATGAGTTGAAATATTTTATTGTTTAAGTAGAGCCCACTCAATTAAAACACTTGACACCTATTATTTTTGCTATATTGAGTATGACTAAACTTTCCTTAAAGTGGTAAGAAGACAGATTTCAAAATAACCCTTATCTGATCTAATTCTTAAGAACTGTACTCATTGCTGAATGAACAAGTTATTGCCTAGTGTAGAAAAGTTCTAAGATATATGAACCTTAAAGGAAGAGTTATACTTCTCAGAAAAAAAGTATTATTTGGAGTCACATGGTGTGAGTGCTCTTGTACAAAATAGACAGCTCATATAACACCTAGTCAGTTAATGGTTTTGCCATAAAACCCCTTGAAGAACATATATAATTTTTCAGTTGAGTTTTTTTAGGGGTGTTGGTGAAGTGGGGCGATAAAGGCTTTTCACCAAAAACACATTAAATAATAACATCATAAGAAATTGTATTTTTGAAGCATCTGTTTAGATCTTTTGCCCATTTGTAACATACATATACATATGATATTCTCTAATTAAAATACGATTTTTTTTACTAAAAAATGATATTTTGCCTTTAAATTTTTAGGCAAAGACATACTCATTTACTTAATCCAACAGTTTCTAGTCAGAAAATATGGAACACATTGGAGTCATGTACCATATTTGGATAAACCCAAGAAGTTCTACTTGGTGTAGGTACACCATGTGAATGGGATAAAGAAATAGCATCTTTTGCTGCTCTTTAGCCTGCTGTGCACATTAGCTATCTCCATGGAATTAAAAGTACTCTCATGTTGAACCTTTATTTTGCCCTAAGGTGTTTTTCTATGCTATAACTTTATTTTTTTTCTAATTTTTCTTATTTTTTTTTAATTCTCTAGTACATATTTTTTTAAAAATTGGTTTTAGAGAGAGAGGAAGGGAGAGGGAAAAAGAGAGAGGAACATTGATGTGAGAGTGAAATACCAATTTGTTACCTCCCACATGCAAACTGACCAGGGATCTAACCTGAAACCTGGGTATGTAATCGAACCTGCAACCCTTTGGTGTATGGGACAATGCCCCCAACCAATTGAGCCACACTGGCCAGGGCCTGAGGATATGTTTCTATTGATTTTTTTTTTTTTTAGAGAGAGAGGAAGGAAGAAAGAGAGAAAGAAAGACATAGATATGAGAGAGAAACATCAATTGGTTGCCTCCTGCATATACCCGGACCAGGAATTGAACCCACAACCTAGGTATGTGTCCTGACTGGGAAATGAACCCACAATCTTTTGGTGTTCTAGCTTACATTTCAACCAACTGAGCTACCTAGCCAGGGCTATGATATAGCTTTAATTTTTTAGTGCAAGAGTACTAGGATCTCCCAAATGGTTGAAAACTTGGCAACGAAAACAGTGCAGAAAGAAAAAAAAAAGAATGAGAACATCTTTAGGCATTAAGTATATGTGTAACAAAGACATTTGAAAAGAAGGGGCAAACCTTAGCATTAACTCACCCTATTTGGAATAAGATATTGAATGGCTACCTAAAAGTCAACCACCTGACTTTTCCTCAGTTAGCAAAGAATCACTGTCTCTCCTCCACCAATGTCCATTCATTGTCAAGTGTTTTTTTTTCTATTTCCCTTGTTGGGTACAACAAAACTACACTGCTAACACTTATGTATAAGCACATTAATCTAAATGATAATTTGTATGTGTTGATTATGTAAACTTGATTTTCATTATTCAACTGTTATGTTTTTAATCTCTGATAAATATTTATATACAGTTGGCTGGCATGGATTTCATTATTATTTTGTATTAAAATCCATGATCTAAAAAGTTTAGTGGTTTCTCACATAGAAACAATGTTTTCAGGGATATATTAATGTCATTAAACATGTTTATACAAGACCAATTAGAATAAGGAAATAAAAGTGGAGAAGGTGAAAGGTGACTGGATTATAGATGTATTTTGAGTGTAGAGATACCAGGTGTATTAAGTTTTCTAGGCATGATATAACAGAGTATCATAAACTCTTAAAACAGCAGAATTTATGGTTTCACAGTTCTGGAGGCTAGAAGATCAAAATCAAGTTATCAGCAAGGCCATTTTCTCTCTGAAACCTGCAGGACATTTTATTTATGTACTAGTGGCCCGATGCACGAAATTCATGCAAGGGGCTCGCCCCTTGCAGCCCCGGCTGCCTCAGATGGCCCTCATAGCCCCTCGCAGCCCCGGCCAGCTCTCGCAGCCTCGGCTTCATCCAGAAGGTCATCTGGACGGTCATTCTGCTGTTTGGTCTAATTAGCATATTAGTTCTTTATTATATAGGATGTATATGTGTGTAGGATGTATATGAGTGTGTGTATGAATGCATTTATGCATTATAATGGAAGAGCAGAATGCTGGAGAAAATGTTGGTGAAGAAGTGGTGGGTTTTTTTTAACGATGAGAGAATATATAGGCAAAGATATAGGCAGGTCGGTAAATTTGGTGGTGGTGGTCTGTGAAATTTCTGTTCCTTTTTTTCAGGCAAAGCACTTTAACTTTTTAAATATTTAGAATTTCTCTTCTGATCATTAGTATTAATTGGGAGCAAAGTCATCTAAGAGTAAGGAAAGGAGACATTGGGAGTTTTAAGGAAAAATGTGAATAATCTCAGAGAGTTGGGAGAAAATAGAGTAGGAAATGTATTAGAATTAATTAGCAGGTTTGAAGACTTACTTGATATTAAGGAACATAAATTTAAAGTGAGACAAATCAGCATAGATCTCTCTTCAACAATATTCTTCTGCACTTTTGAAAGAAGAGAGTTCATTTAACTCATTTTGCAGATTTACCATAAGAGGACTATGTTAAAGAGAGGAGCAAAGGAATTAGGGAGTGTATGAGGGAGTCATTTTTATGATTTAGCATAAAATTGAATGAATAAAGCTGGGTAAAGGAAGTAGAAATAACTTCAAAAGAGTCATGTGAAAAAGTAACCTGAAAAGATGTGAAACAATAGAGAGTATAACAATTTATAGAGAGATTGCAATTGCAAATTTTGATAAAGTCTTATATACATGGGAGTGAGTGAAGTTGTGTGGAATACTAGATCACGGGTGAGAGGAGGTCAAGGAATTGAGAAATTTTAGGATATTGGAAAAATCATCTAATTGTATATTGCAATTGTTAGGATTTATGTTGGAAATGGTGTAGCCTGGCCATCATGGGTTAGTGGTTGAGCATCGACCTATGAACCAGGAAGTCACAGTTCAATTCCCAGTCAGGGCATATGCCTGGGTTATGGGCTGGATCCCCAGTGTGGGGTGTGTAGAAGGCAGCCGATCAATGATTCTCTCATCATTGATGTTTCTATCTCTCCCTCTCCCTTCCTCTCTGAAATCAATAAAAACAATATATGTATATATATTTTTAAAAAGATGGAAATGGTGTAGGAGAAACTTTAAGCCTGATTGGTTCTGCTAGAGGCACTGTGATATAGAAATTCCTAATAGAAAAATATATTAATCATATAAGAAGAAACTTCCTTTGCAAAGCAAAGCCTGTTGATTCAGAGGAAACATATCATCGTCTCTTTGAAGAGTCAACATATTCCAGAATAATCTCATGCACTATTGTCAAGAGTTCCTCTGACCCCTCTGGGTATGTTAGATTAATGAAAAATAATATTCATAATCTTGAGGCCTGTAGGAAATATGCCTCTGTGATCCAAATCCAGCATAGTCAACTTTTAATGGAAAGGGTTACTGAATTTCCCTAGGGCAAACAGAATGTAGGGAGGAGGGAAGAGGTTATAAGAACAAAGAACTGTGGATGATCCACCTCAACTAGAGAGGGGGAGATGGAGACAAATAAAAAAAGGCCTCAGCCCATTTTTTTTTTTAAATAGCCCAATGGAAGAAAATAAGACCTAGGCAATGTATGAGGAAACTATTAACTCCATAATACTCAGCCAGTGAGGAACTGGAGGAGGGGATACATAGGTTGTGATCACTACTCCATGTGTGCCTATACAAACAGATGGACACTCACTCTCAAGAACATATTAAAAGTCTTGTTTTTGCCATACTTCTGTCTCCAAGACCGTTATTTGAATTCAAACAGGTGAACATTTCTCACAGGCCTGCTTTGAATCCTAAGCTGAATAGAAAGTTGCATATATGCTCTACCTCCCAACATATACTTTCTTTTTAAAAAAATGTACCTTTATTGTTGAAAGTATTACAGAAGTCGTCTCTTTTCCAACATTGATCCTCTCCACCCTACTCCTGCACCCTCCCCAGGCCTTCATTGCACTATTCTCTGTGCCCATGGGTTATGCATATCTATCTATATAAAAACCTATATGAAAAGTATCCCCTCAGAAGTTTGGCCAACCAGTTCGATTGTTCGCTATGATGTGCACTAACCACAAGGGGGTGGCACGGAACAAAGGAAGTCCCTGGCCATCAGCCTGCAGCCAGGGAAGGGAGGCCCTGGCTGGCAGCTGGCAGCCACTAGGAACCCTACCCGTGCATGAATTTTGTGCACTGGGCCTCTATTATGCATATAAGTTCTTTGGTTAATCTCTTCCTGCCCACCCATCCCCCTTCCTTGTGGAATACGGTCAGTCTGTTACATGCTTCAATGTCTCTGGTTCTATTTTGTTCATCAGTTTATTTTGTTCATTAAATTTCACATCCAGCACATGGTTTCTTAAAGTATGAATGAAAACTTGAAAAAAAGATGAAGTCAAATTGGACAATTAAAACTCTGGTTATTATTGTGTATATGATTGCATGTTTATATTTTTATTAAACATTCATACAAGAAAAGACTGACAGGAAATACATGTTAACAATGGTAAACCCTGGATAGCAGGAATACAGGTGGTTTTATAAGGAAAGTTTGTGATTTACTGCCAGGAATATGTTTGGGGTCTCCTGAACCACTTCCATGTTAGTATCCACAGTATCCTATATAATAAAAGCCTAATACACATGTTAGTATCCGTAGAACAATGTGCCCTTTTGTGTTCACATCTAGCAAATGTTCACATCTAGCAAATGGAAACTTTTAGGAGAAAACTGTCCCCATGTCTCCCTCGCCCCACTTCTGTCATTTAGACATATCAGCTGGTATAAATGCTAATCACTGATTTGCTTTGGGGCCTTAGGCAAATATCACATTAGCATTTACAAATTCAGTATTTCAGTAATTAAATGTTAATTATAATTGTTAGTTTATTCAATATAATGAGAGAATTTGACTTATTTTTCATTAATTGACCCCATAATTTGGTATATGTTCTTCAACCAAAGTTCCCTGCCTGATAAATGTTTAATAATTATGCCACTCAGAGATATAAATGCTTGCAAATATTGTAGCTACTTACATCAGAAAAATAAAATGCCGTCTACCCATCCTGCATGTGCCAATGGAAAGTAAAACCCCAGGCCCTTTACCTCGGCATCTCCAAGTGCTTCTATTCTTGGGCTACAGAGGAATAACATTATATATTCACAGTAATGAATATATTCTAACAAATTTCAGTTTATATAGAGCTCATCCATTTACTCAACAAATACTTATGGACTTCTACTGTGTGTCAGACAATGTAGTAGGTTTGCAGATATATCAATGAACAAAAGAGACAAAGCTGTCTCACCTCATGAAGTGAACATTCAGGGGAAGGATGGAAAATAAACCAATAAGTAATCCTATATAATGAAAGCCTACTACACAAATTGACCCCTTGGGCAGTCATTCGACCCACCGGGAAACCAGGAGTTCAACCGCTTGCTATGACGTGTGCTGACCAACAGGTGGCAGCACAGATCATGGCAGGCATCAGCGATGCAGCACTGGCAGCAGATGGCAGTGAAGGCGCTTCCAGGCCCAATGTGCCCAGATGAAAGCAGGACCACAGTGGGATGGTGAAGCAGGTAAGCAGGTGGTGCGAGGGAACTGGGGGTGGGTGGCAGCGACCAACCTCCTGCGGCACCCGGTTGGGGGGCTGCGACCTTTCACTGCTACCTGGGGGTGGAGGTGAGAGGGAGGGAGGTATGGTGGGAATGTGGGGTGTCTGCTGAGCTTACTCTCACTCCCACTGCTACCATCCCCCAGGGTGCCAGGGCTCGTGCTCCGGGGAAGCCTCCATGCTCAGGTGCTGGGTGCCCACGAGGAGTCTGCCCTGCACCCATGCGGCCTCTTCTGGGTGAGCCAGGCTGCAGCCACCAGGACCTCTGGGGCTGGTTGGGCTCCCCATGGGTCGCCCAGGAGCCTGTCTGTGAGGCCGGCCTGGAGAGAGCGCACTGCCCACCTGGCTTCCGTGCAGCAACACTGGGTGGCCCAGAGGCCCACGCTGTGCCCCAGCTCACAGTGTCTGGCTATGCTCACTGTATCTCCATGTGGGGACTTGGGCACCATGACTCAGACAGAGGGGGGCACGTGGGGACCCAGGGGCCCAGGTACTGCCCAGGGCCCAGAGGTCAGCTGGGACCTGCCCTTCCATGCCAAACGATCCTGCTTTGATAGCCTGCCAAGCCTAGGGATCGCACCTGTGTATGAATTTCATGCACCGGGCCTCTAGTTACATATAATATGTCTGCAGGGCACAAGAGCTAAAGGAATTAGTGTGGAAAGGGGACATAAATTATTGACACTGGGATTTTAAGTAAGTTGTTGAGGGAAAAAAATATCAATACAGGTTGACTATTTTTGAGGTTTAACTTACAAATAATAAAGTATATAGTTCTTAAGATTTTGACAGTTATGAAGTTTGACAATTGTATATGCTAATATTAAAAGTACCTGAAATACAATGTAGAACAAGTCCTTATAAAGTTTCTCTTGTCTAGTACCAGTAAATGCTTTTCCCCAATTTTCCTAAGCCACCACTCTATTGATTTCTATTACTCTAGCTTAGTTTTACCTGTTCTTTGACTTAGTATTGGTGAAATTGTAGTCTTTATTTGTGTAGTGTATGTGTGTGTGTGTGTGTGTGTGTGTGTGTGTGCGCACGTGTGTATGTGTGTTTGCCTGGCTACTTTTGCTCAATATAATGTTGGTAAGATTCATTCAAGTTGTGCTATCAATAGCTTGTTGCTTCACTTGGCTGGATAGCCTCCAACATGAGTTTTTCATAATTTTTAAAATTCACTATCCTGTTGGGCATTTTGATTATTGCAATCTTAGGCTCTTATGTTTAAGACTGCCTTAATCCTGGTAGGTAAATTTTTTGGTAGATACACATTTTCATTTCTCTTGGGTAAGTACTTAAAAGTGAAGTTGCTGTAGCAAAGGGTATAAGTGTATTTAATTTTTTACAAGAAACTACCATATAGTTTTTCAAAATTATCATTTTACTCTCTCACTAGCAATGCATGAGATTTCCAGTAGTTCCACATCCTCACAAACATTTGGTATTCTGTGTAATTTTTATTGTAGCCATACTAGTGAGTAGTGACATTTCATTGTGGTTTTAATGTATATTTCCCTTATGATGAATGCCTTTGCATGTGCTTATTGTCCATTTGTTTAAAAAAGTGCCTGTTCATAATTTTCTCATTTTTATAATGTATTTTTTATTATTCATTTCTATAAATTCTTTTTTGTATTTTGAGCATGAGTGTTTTTCAGATAGATGTACAGTAATCCCATACCCATGGGGAGATATGTTTCAAGACCCCCAGTGGATGTCTGAAACCAGAGATAGTACCCTATATATAATATATTTGTTTCATATCTATCTATATCTATATCTATATCTATATCTATATCTATATCTATATCTATATCTATAACTATGATAAGGTTTAATTTATAAATCAGGTACATTGAGATTAACAATAACTAATAATAGTACAACTATAACAATATCCTATATAATAAAAGACTAATATGCAAATTGTAGCCTCGGGAGTTCAACCAAGAGACCGGGAGTTCGATCACTCGCTATGACATGCACTGAACACCAGGGGGTGGCACGTAACATAGCAGGTTTCCAGCGACAGCAGCGGGGTGCTGAGGGAGTGAGGGAAGGAGAAGGTGGGGAGTCAGGGAACCTGATTAGATCTGATCGCCATCCAGGCATAGAGACCCTACCCGTGCAAGAATTCTGTGCACTGGGCTTCTAGTTCTGTAATAAAAGTTATGTAAATGTGGTCTCTTTCTCTCTCTCTCAAAATATCTTATTGTACTGTATGTACAGTGTGGATATGCTGGACAAAGGGATGAATCATGCCCCAGGCAGGACAGAGCAGTATGGCATGAGATTTTTGTCATGCTATTCTGAATGATCCTATCTAATAAAAGAGTAATATGCAAATTAACCATCACTATGCTACACCCACAAGCCATGCCCACCAGCCAATCAGGAGTGAGTATGCAAAATAACCCAACCAAGATGGCTGCAGCCACAGAGCGAGCAGGAGGCTTGAGTTTCCCCGGCAATGGAGGAAGCCAAGCTTTCCGCCTGCCCTGGCCAGCCCAGGCATCCACTCAAGGCTACAAAGTTTCAATTATAGAAGATAAATAAATACCAGATACCAGGGCCTCCACTGGGATCACTGGGGGCATGGCCAGCCTGCAAACCACCACAGCCCCCTCACCCAGGCCACCCCACATCCCAAGGGAACCCCCACCCTGATCCAGGACATCCTTCAGGGCAAACCAGCTGGCCCCCACCTGTGCATCAGGCCTCTACCCTATCTAATAAAAGAGAAATATGCAAATTGACATCACTCCAACAGACAAGATGGCTGCCCCCATGTGGACACAAAATGGCCACCACAAGATGGCCAACAGTGGAGGGACCCAGCCTGCAAGGGAGGGCAGTTGTGGGTGATCAGGCCAGCAGGGGAGGGCAGTTGGGAGGGACCAGGCCTGCAAGGGAGGGCAGTTGGGGGCAATCAAGCCTGCAGGGGAGGGCAGTTAGGGATGACCAGGCCGGCAGAGGAGGGAAGTTGGGGGTGACTGGGCCTGCAGGGAAGGACAGTTGGGGAGGACCCAGGCCTGCAGGGGAGAGCAGTTAGGAGCAAACAGGTTAGCAGGGGAGCAGTTAGGCATCAATCAGGCTGCCAGGGGAGTAGTTAGGGGGTGATCAGGCTGGCAGGCAGAAGTGGTTTGGGGCAATTAGGAAGGCAGGCAGGTGAGCAGTTGGGAGCCAGCAGTCCTGGATTGTGAGAGGGATGTCCAGCTGTCCTACCTGGATCGGGCCTAAACAGGCAGTCGGACATCCCTCGAGGGGTCCCAGATTGGAGAGGGTACAGGCTGGGCTGAGGGACACACACACTCCTCCGTGCATGAATTTCGTGCGCTGGGCCTCATGTGTGCAATATAAAATTCATGAATTGTATATTTCTAGAATTTTCCAATGAAGAGTTTTGGACCATGGTTGACCATGGATCACTGAAACCATGGAAAACAAATGTACTGCACTATATTTCTCAGTTCAGGGTTTGCCTACTAACTCTATTGTTTTGTTTTGTTTTTTGTTGAACTGGAAATTTAAATTTGAGAAGCCCATTTTATATAAACACTAGAGGCCACGTGCACGAAATTTGTGCATGGGGGGTATGGTGTCCCTCAGCCCAGCCTGTCCCCTCTTCAATCTGGGACATCCCTCTCAGGTGGGATCAGGCCTAAACAGGCAGTCGGACATCCCTCTCACAATCCAGGACTGCTGGCCCCCAACCACTTGCCTGCCACTGCCTTATTGCCCCTAACCGCTTCTGCCTGCCAGCCTGATCACTGACTAACCATTCCATTGCCAGCCTGATCAAGGCCTAACTGCTCCCCTGCCGACCTAATTGCCCCTAACTTCCCTCCCCTGCCAGTCTGGTCACCCCTAACTGTCCTCCCCTGCAGGCCTGGGCCCCCCCAACTGCCCTCCCCTGCAGGCCTCCCCCCCCCAACTACTCCCCCCCCCGCTGGCCTTATCTGCCCCAACTGCCCTCCCCTGCAGGCCTGGTCCCTCCAACTGCCCTCCTCTGCAGGTCTGGGTACCACCCCAACTGCCCTCCTTTGCCGGCCTGGTAACCCCCAACTGCCCTCCTCTGCTTTCTTGGTCACCTCTATATGCCCACAAGTGCCCTCCCCTGCAGGCCATCTAATGGTGGCCATCTTGTGTCCACATGGGGGCAGCCATCTTTTACCACATGAGGGCGGCCATCTTGTGTCTTGGAGTGATGGTCAATTTGCATATTACTCTTTTATTAGATAGGATTGTTTTATGGCTAGTGCTTTTTAAACTTGTTAAGCAGACTTACCTACATGAAAGTTAGAAAGGTGTTTTATGCTTTTTTTCTAGAAGCTTTATCATTCTTAAATTTATGTTTAGGACTATGATGTATGGTGTAAGATCAAGGTTCACCTTTTTTCCATACAGATAAGAATTTGTTCTAGTACCTTAGTGCATTGATTGATCATACATTGGCCATGTGGGTCTCTTCCTGTACCCTCTATTCTGTTCCATGAACCTATAATTCTATCCTTACACCAGTACTACAATGTCTTAATTATTGTAGATTTATGGTAAGTCTTGAAATCAGGTAATTGCTCATTTTGTTCTTCCAAATTATTTTGGTTATCCTAGGTCCTTTGTGTTCAAAGGAGGCAGGAACACACAATGGGTTAAACATAGTCTATTCAATAAATGGTGTTGGGGAAATTGGACAGATGAAACTATACCACCTTATGCCATACACCAAAATAAACAAAAAATGGATTAAAGTCTTAAATGTTAGACTCAAAACAATAAAAATTTAGAAGAAAACAGGCAGTAACATCTCTAAATAAATTTTAAATCACCTTGCCAATTCTGCTGGAATTCTTATAGGGGTTGTATTGAATCTATGGATAAGTTCACAGAGAATAATATTTCAGTATGTTGAATTTATCTATCTATGAATATAGTTTATCCCTTTTTATGCTTTTCTTCTCTTCTCTCCAACTTGGATGCCAGCTCTTAGGATCACTGCAGAGTTCTCTCCAGGCTTTCTGCACCTTATGATATCTCTCTCTACCCTTCTGCCTGACCAGCAGTCTTCAGAGGCAATTGCCTTACAATTTATAAATAACTAGACTACCTAAAAAGGATTTCTCTCAGCTCCCCTGTTATTTACCCTAACTTTTGTAAAAATACCCCCATGTAGTAAATGAAGATTATGTCTTGATTTGGCAGATAAATGCAATATCATTCTGTTTTGTGAGCTCCTTGAAATTCTAATCTATCACTCTATCCAATGTGTAGGCATTACAAGTTATTAATTTTTGGAATTTGTTTTTATCACAGTCAGTGGCAAATACTTTCCCCCCACCACTTCACCATGGATAAAAATTTATAAATATTTTCTCTCCCTTTTCAGCTTTTCCTTTCCTAGAATTTAGTTCATTTAGGTTAGTTGTATTCTCAGCTTTCTAATATTTTATTCTTTTGTTTGCTTGCTTTTGTTTCTTCTTTTTACCTATGATTTTGTAGTTTATTAGGTTGAAAGCCATGTGCTCTTTTAAATACAAATTTCTATATCCTAACTGGAAACAGATGACCTGAGCAGGTAACATTTAAATATGGAACTGAATTAAGTGAGAAAAATTGCTACACAGATATCTGGTGGAAGAAAATGACATGAAAGGGAATAAAAAGTTGAGGACACTAAGGTGTGGACCTTTTCAGTATGGTGAAAGAATAGTAAGTATGCTAGTGTGGATGGAGAATAGTGAGGGATTGCAAGAGTTGTTGGAGATGAGGTTGGAGAAGTAGATAGAAACCAATAGGCCCTTGTAGGATCTACCTGTTATTTATGGGCAATTAGATACTTTTGTAGGATTTTTAATTGAGAAATAACATATTCTGCTTTATAGGTATCAGGATTACTCTAGCTATTGTGTTGAGTATAAAGTGAAATACTTCAAGTGCAGAAAGCAATTTGAAGACTACAGCAATAATCCAAATAAGAAATTATGTTTGTTGCCTTGAATAGTGAGGTACAATTACAGATGATGATAAATGATTGGATTCTAGATATATTTTGAAGTTAAAGTCTACATAATTTCCTGCAAAATTAGATGTGAGAGAGTGGGTGAATTCAAGGATGACTGAACAATTTTTTGGCCTGAACGTCTCAAAGATTTGCCATTATCTAAAAGGAAAAAACCTACAAAAGGACTGCAATTGAGGGGACTATCAGGACCTTTGTTTTGGGTATGTTCAAGTTAAATTGTCTATTAGACATTCAAATAGTGACTTTTAAGGAAGCAGTTTGATATATGGGTCATTATTGAGATTAGGAGAAAGCCCTGAATGCATGTATTTGGAAGTTATAAGCTTTTATATGGTAAAGACAAGATAATGGATGAGGTCCCTTAGGGAGTGATTGGATTAGAATGTTCAATTTGAGTGGGTTCTAAAGGGGATGAAGGAAAGAGATTGGGCATACATTATACACAACTCTTTCAATTTTTTTTTTGCTGTAAATAAAAAGAATATCTGTAAATAGAAGAAAAATGGACTTACAAAGGATTTATCTTTATTTTGGAGAAATGGTCTGTTTCTTTCAATGCTGATTAGAATGGTCCATTCGAGAGCAAATGCTTCTGTAGAAGAAAGAGGGAATAATTGCTGAAAAGTTTTGGCACAGATTATATAGGCACAGATGTAGGTAGGTGGGTAGATGTGGATGGTGTGAGCATTTGGAAATTCTTTTCTAATTCTTCAACATCCCTGGTGAAATAGGAAGCAGAATTATCAGCTGAGAGTGAGAATTGGAGAGGAGGTGTTAGAAGTTTGAAGTGATGGAAAAAACTTTGTAGTAGCAGTCTAAAAAAATGGGAGAAAGAACTGACTGGGAAAAAAAAAGAATAATGGGATTACCTGAAAGCAGTAAGGCCCAATCTAAAATTATTGATCATGCCCAGCTGGTGTGGCTCAGTGGCTGAGTGCCTACCTATGAACCAGGAAGTCATGGTTTAATTCCTGGTCAGGGCACATGCTCGGGTTGCAGGTTCCATCCCCAGTAGGGGCATGCAGGAGAGAGCCGATGATTCTCTCTCATCATTGATATTTCTATCTCTCCCTCTCCTTTCCTCTCTCTGAAATCAATAAAAAAGAAATTAAGAAAACAGAAGAAAATTATTGATCATAATTTTAAGGTGATAATTGCCAGTAGAGTCCTTTGCAATCTTCTATGTTTATTTTAGGCATGGAATACACAGAGAGCTGGATTTAGGCCAACTTGATGAAGAGGTTGAGAAGCAAAAAGTGGTAAATACACTGGAGCAATTGTAATGATTGGTCAGGATTTTGATAAAGTAGAATTATTTCATAATTTTTAATGGCACCAAATGTCCTAATTGTTGAAAGGTTATGGAGTCATTTAATATGGTGCTGATCACTTAAGAGAATATCTTAATTTGTGTTTTTACTAACAGGGTGAAATTCAAAACCCTCAATATGGACCCATGGCTCTATAAGGTATGTTATTTCTGCCTTGAGACAAAATGCTCCCCTTTCACCCTAAATTCTATAATGATGCATGCCTTGGTCAGTTTGGGCTGATGTAACAAATATACCATGGACTGGGTGACTTATAAACAACATAAATTTATTTCTCACAGTTCTGGAGGCTGGATGTTCTGGTGGGAACCTTCTTCTTGCAGATTGCCAGCATCTCCTTATATCCTTACATGCTGGAGAACAGAGTAGAAAAGCAAGAGCTCTTATGACTAAAAGAAAATATAGGGGGCAACCTGGGGGGCCTAGCAATCTGAATCTGTGCCAGTGACTGGTATCCTAGTGCACATTCTTGTTAGCTTAATTAAGTCACTGGCCCTTCCTTAGGCAATAGTTTGTTTTCCAAATACTCCCTGTTTCCAAGGGCCACAAACAAAAAATTTAATAGCTTAGCCAGAGGGAAGGTCACTAGCACCACCCAGACTAGGTCTTTAGCTGTAATCTTACTTCCCCATTCTAACTAACTTAGGTAGGGCTGCAAAAGCTTGGAAGTAAAGAAACAAAGAATTTAGAAATATATATAAGGAGTAATCTCATTGTATTAGCTGTTCAGGCTTTGTATCTTTGAATCCCCAGAGCCAGCAGCACTGCTTTAAATAAAGGGTTTTTCCTGAATCTCTGGGGAATCCTTGCGTATTTTCTGGTTGCCTGGTAAATTCTGCAACATGACTACTTTTAAAATATATTTTTATTGATTTCAGAGAGGAAGGGGGAGGGAGAGAGAGATAGAAACATCAATGATGAGAGAGAAACATTGATTGGCTGTGTCTTACATGCCCCCTATTCGGGATCAAGCCCACAATCTCGGCATGTGCCCTGACCAGGAATCGAACTGTGACTTCCTGGTTCATAAGTAAATCTCAACCACTGAGCCAATCATGCTGGACTTCTCTTGTGACTCTTAAACAAGAAATCCCATTCATGAGGGCTCTACCTTTTTGACCTCATCTAATTCTAATTTACTCCCAAAGGCTCCACTTTCTGATACCATGGAACCTATGTTCTTGAACTTAATTCATTCTGGAAGGCTGTTTGAGAAGTGATTTGTTTGAAAACCGAATCATTTTTCCCCATTAGAAATAATGTAAATTTAATTAATTCATTCCAAATCCCAAATGATTAACTGTTTTAACCTTTCTTACATGCAGTACATGTCTGATGTACTTCTTAATCTATAAATAAACACTTCTTTTCTTAAATTTATGGAACCACCCCTACTAGCCTTAAAGGAATCGCTTTCAGCACTCATTTCAGGGGTGTCTTCCAGGAGGTCAGTATGTGCCATCTTTGCTTTTTCACATTTCATCGCCTCCAAAATGCTGTCAATGGCTAACTGCTTTTTGTTTATACAAATCAACAACAGGTTTTCTACCTCTTCAATTGTGGTGCTCATTGTTTCTTTCATACCCTTAGCAACATTAGCACTCTTGATGGCTGGCCTCTTGATGGCTGGCCTCTTTATGTTTTAAAAGTGTGCTAATGATCCATTTCAATAAAAACAAAAGGAAAAAAAATAAACATAAAAATATCCACAGCACTGAACCCTCACCCCTGCTGAAGGAGATCTCCTGCCCCCATGACTGCTCAGCTTCACATGCCCAGCTCAAATCAGGACCCAGGTAACAGAGACTTGGCCAACAGCAGATGCCCTCTCACTGCAATAAGACTTGATGGAGATGTCTTGCACCCATTGTAATGCCCAGTGTTCAGAATCCCCAAAAACCCCCCAGGAAGGAGCCAAGACCCGCTGTAACTGCAAGAGAACCTTTATTCGTGCTAGCACGAGCTCTCATCTCCAGCGCTCACCGGGGACCAAGAGAGCTTCTCTCGCCAACACAAAGGCTTTAAGGGGGTCTCAAGCAGTGGGCAGGGAGAGTGTTTATGATTGGTCAGGGGTAGGGTGAGGGGTCCAGTTACACAAAGGCACACTGGGCAGCTTGCTTAAGGTGGACTGAGTCCACCTCTCTACATTCCTATTGGCAGGTTCATGCAATTGTTACATTCTCGCAGTTTTCTAAGAAAAAGGAGTTATATACATAGTTACACAGGGTGGAGGGTACAGTACATTTTGTGCTGTCCTGCTCTGCCCTTTCATTCCCCCCTTGTCTTGGGATACCCGGCTCAATCATGAGACGGTTTGCATTTTTACTTTGTCTTTTACTTCTGGTTAAGGCCTTTAGTACTACAGTCCCCAACAGTACTGTCCACAGTGAATTCCAGTTCTTCTCCTGCAGGTGTTGAGTTTCCTCCTGGCCTGCGTGGAGCCCAGGCTAGGGATCTCATGGGTGAGGCCGCTGGTTGCCAGGATCTAGACTGTTTCCTGGTGCAGGAGCTGGGAGTGGTGTAGCCAGGTCTGGACGCCATCTACTTCAACAGCCGTGGGCGTGCTCAGGATAACAGTGTAGCATCCCTTCCAGGTTGGGGTGAGTCCTTGGGCAGTGAACTTCTTTACCTATACCGAGTCCTTGGGCTGGAAGGGTTGTACAGGAACAAGCTTATGGGTGGCTTTCTGGGTATACTGCACAGCCTGTAAGGACTTGAGTAAGGGAATGGTTATGAATTCCAGCTTTCAGTTTCTTCCTGTCCCTGGAAAGGAAGCGGCAGGGGGAGGTCTATCATATATGATCTCTAAAAGGGGGAAACCCCTACCGGTAGGGGGTACACCTGGCCCATAAGAGGGTGAAGGGTAGGAGGTTGGTCCAGTTTTCACCGGTTTCTAGGGTAGATTCAGTTAAATTCTTTTTTTTTTGAGTCTCGCGCATGGCTGTCCTAAGGCTTGAGCTATATTTTGAGATATCTTGGCTACAAAAGGCGGGGCTGTTATCTGATCCTATGACTACTGGCAGCCTGAATCTAGGTATAATCTCCTGGAGTAATCTCTTGACAATTATAGAGGCAGTTTCTGTCCTAGTGGGGTATGCTTCAACCCAACCCGAGAAGGTGTCTATGAGAGCTAGCAGATACTTATACCCTGACGCTAGTGGCTTAATCTCTGTGAAATCCACCTCCCATGCTCTCCTGGGGAATTTCCGTGGGGCCCGAATTCTCAGGGGGACCCTCTTACCTTGCTTAGCATTTACCTGTGCACAGACATTACTTCTAGTGACTATGCTTTTAATTATTTTATCTAAGAGTACCTGCCTTGTAGAACTTCAGAAGTCTTGGTGACGCCAAGTGGGTAGCCTGGTATAACTGGGTAACTAATGTCCAACCTATAGCTTCTGGGACCAACAGTCTGTCATCTGGTAGGGTACACCAACCATCCGGTTCTTTAATGGCTTGCTTCTGTTCTGCCAATTCCTCCTCTTGTTTGGTGTAGGAGGGGGTCTGCATAGGTCTAGGTACGGCAGGGTTACTAAAACTTGTAAAGGCCCCACTGGTTTTTGGGCGGCTTCCTTGGCAGTTTGGTCTGCGGCTCTATTTCCTCTGGCTTCAATTGTCTTCCCTTTCTGATGTCCTTTGCAGTGCACTATTGCAACTGCCCTTGAGAGCCAGATGACCTTTAATGTGGCTAAAATGTTTTCCTTATTTTTAATTTCCTTTTTTACTGCAGTTGGTAACCCTCTTTTCTGGTGGATGGTACTGTGTTCCTATTGGAGGGCCTGGATTAAGGCCAAAAGCTCGACCTTTTGTGCTATGGTTCCCCTATTTAGGGACTGCGCCCAAATGGTGCAGTTCAGGGTGACTACTGCTGCCCCTGCACATCGGATGCCATCCTGAACATAACTGCTCCCAACCGTGAACAGTACCTTGTCTGGTGATGATAGTGGGGCATCTTTCAGGTCTGGACGAGCCGTTTGTACTGCGTCTTTTACCTCTGTGCAGTCATGAATGGGTTCCTCTGGCTCATCATCTGGAAGCTCTGGAAGCAGGCTGGCAGGGTTGATGGCCAGTGTCTTATGGAACCGGATGCAGGGCTGGTCCAGGAGAAGAGCTTGGCACTGGGTGATCCTGGTGTTTGACATCTATCTCTCCAGGGTACCTCGAAGGAGGGCCTCCACACCATGGGGTATTATTAGGGCTAGTTCCTGGCCCAGAGTTTGCTTATCTGCCTTCTTTACCAGCGATGCTGTGGTGGCTACTGCCCAGAGGCACGCTGGCCACCCTGCTGCCACGGGGTCTAGTCTCTTAGACAGACAGGCTACAGGTCTCTTCCAGGGACCTAGAGTCTGAGTGAGAACCCCTTTGGCAATGCCTCTTACCTCACTCACGTGGAGGTGGAAGGGCTTCGTGACGTCTGGCAAGGCTAGGGCAGGTGCTGAGATGAGAGCTTTCTTTAGCTCCTCAAAGGCCCATTGTTCTACTTCGGACTAGTTCAGTGGCTGCGTTCCCCCAGTACTTGAGTCTAGAGGTTTAGCAATCCCTATGAGCCCCGGTATCCATAGGTTGTAGTATCCAACTGCCCCTAATAATTCCCGCTTCATCCCCCGCAAAGGATATGATGGCAGTCCAAATAGTTTCTGTAGGAGGTCACATCTACATAGGGGGTATGGGCATTCTGGCATGACCAGAAATGAATGAGTTACCGTGTTCTTTCCGAGGTCCATAGTCCTTTTTGATGTCTAAGGAAAACAGGCAATTTGTCCGGTGGCTTCCTGGACTGCTGTCTTCTTAGAGGTTACGGGTCCCATAGGCCCTGTCAAGACTGAATAGGCTGTTTCAGTGTCCACCAGGAAACTAACAGGTTTGCCCCCCACTTGTAAGGTTACCCTGGAGGCTTAATAGAAAGGAACCCCGGTCCTGTCAGTCCTTTTCTTCTAAGTTAAAGACCCTTGGAGTCTGAGTCTCCCCTTTCTGCTTCTCTAGCTAACCTGCCAGGACATTTTCTCTTCCTGTGCCTCTCCTTCTTACAATAGGCATACTAATTCCTTCCTATTTGCTGCTGGCTTTTTCTTCTTTCTAATATCTCTCTGTTCTTCTTCTTACTAATTATAAACTTTAATAAATTTTATAATTTTAAATTAGTCTCTAAACTTTTTTTTATGTCTTTCAAAAATGTATAATTATGCCTCAAATCTTTTATTACTTTAAAATATTTAGAAAAGGCAGAGGGAGAAGGGAGCAGGCTCAGCCGCTTGAATTTCAAACTGTTATATTTTTCCTATAGATAAGAATCTCAGATTCTGATAAGCCTGGAATGGGGAATTTCTAGCTGCCGCCTTTAAGCCCCCTAACAGAAGTTGCCGAGGGTTCTTGGGTCTCATTGGGGCGGAGGGGGTCACAAGGGAATTTCCCTCCTTGTTGCTGCCTCTAGCCACTTAAAACAATCCCTGGAGGGGAGGGACACCGGGTGGGCGGAGGCAGGGAGCGCGGCGCGGGTCCCACCGAGGCGTTTTCATCTGGCAGCCCACTCTCTGTTCCCACTGGGAAAAGTGCTTGCCTCCTGCTAACAAAGGTGGTGTGGGGGAACCGGTGACCCCTACACTGTAATCAGACTCCCTGACCTTTCTGAAAAGCCACTCTGCTTGAGTGTGTTTCTATTAAAAATTACTGATTTCAAAATTATAACTTAAGAGTTGCCATACACACACAAGGACCAAGTGGCCTATAAAATATTTTCCTTTTCTTTTAAATGTTTTACAATGTACAATAATCATATCAAACTTAATGGCCAATTGAGACAAACACTTCTGAGACCGTTCCTCCACCACTGATTAAGACTGGGTGGTGGCGGGTGTCAGAAATAAGATTCATTTAGGTTTTGAGCTTGCTGGGCAGACTTGGTGACTTTGCCAGCTCCAGCTTCCTTCTTATAGTTAATTTTAGAATGTGGTCCCTGCTTTAAGTCTCTTTGGATTACAATTGTTATAACTTTATATCTTCACATTAATAAATATAGACAGAAATGTTGTTAGGCAGGCCGATTCCCCCTCTGACAGAGAGAAAACACCCCTGGGAAAAAAGAATCCCAGTGGCCACTCGGGGGGATTGCTACCTGTCAGAGCACTCAGCCTTAAACAAATTAAATGTGTTGTTGTTTTTTTTCTTCTATATATGAACAAATAATTATAACCAGGCAGACAACAAAATATCAAAAAAACATCTGTCCTTATATCATTTCAGTAAATAAGTATTCTTATATTCTTGGGATCTAAGCAGATAACAGGAACACTGCCTCTAAGTCCCCTGATGGGGGCCTCCCTTTCTTATCGTCGCTTTTTCTGGCTTCTGCCATAGGCCAGTGGGCGGGACCAGTGTGTTGAAGGAAAAATCATCCTGCAGTCCGGCTCGGGGAGGGACAGGTTACACATGGAGCATTGTTTCAGGAGAGGCAAAACCTTGATAAAAGCTCCGTAATTCAATCACACAGTCAAAGGTTAAACTGGAAGGGAAGAACCACTCAATGTCCTCTAAGAGGATTTTAACAAACTGATAACAAACTGACAAAACCTTGACAAATCAAAATTCAATAAATAATATATACATATAGGGCCCAATTATGACAGAAAATATAAGACAAAAAGACAAAACAAACAGTCCTGATACCAACATGACAAAACACAAAACAAACACCTGTTGAGAGGGAGAGCCTCCAGCCCCTTCCGGGGGGTCCCTCTCTCCTCTCGCAGGAGGGAGAGCCTCCAGCCCCTTCCGGGGGGTCTCTCTCTCCTCTCGCAGGAGGGAGAGCCTCCAGCCCCTTCCGGGGGGTCCCTCTCTCCTCTCACAGGAGAAGATTTCTTGTGAGCTTAAAGCCTGGATGGCCTCCTGAAAGAAAAGATTTTTAATCCAGTTACAGATGCTATTAGAATCAGGATGAGAGAGGAAGGGAAAGTCCAGGTTATGTCCTCTCTGAGGATCCTAATAACTGAAAACAGTAAGTTAAACAAACGGTTAACGGGGTCTATAAAGAGTTAATAGTAACTTCAGCCTTAGTTCCACGTTGGACTATGATGTCACAGGCCTGTAAATCTTTCCGCCCTGTGAAGTTGTTAGCTGGGAGTCTCCGAGCACCAAAAGAGATAAGGAAGCTGTAAATAAAAGTTCCTTTGTTCTTTGAAATGTTATAAATGGATACTTTTAAATCAACCTTAGAACTTTAAAATTCAATTTAATACAGTAAATTCACAAATCAGAGCAAACTGAAACCTTCATTTATACAAACAGAGGAATTTTTATCATCTAAGTGGGCTGATTCCCTCTCTGACGGAGAACAAAGGACTCTGAAAAAGGTGTCTCAGCAGCTGCTAAAGACCTTTGTATTCCGCCACAGCAGGTCCGCCCTATCTTTAAATAAATTAAACAGCAGAAAGAGATAACAAATATTTTCACATTTATATTTATATACCAAACAGTCCGAGTTTTTGACTCCTACTAGATATTTACCAGAGTTTAAACAGACACCTGATTAATTTGCCTGAGGAAGCTCTATGGCCTTCAGGGGTGGGGGGGAGATTAAGCTCCCCTTTCCACTCACTTGGAGTGGACTGAGTCTGTCCCATAATGTCCGTCAAGAGAGTCCACAAAACAAAACAAAAACAAATCAACACACACAAACAGAGGATCCTTAAGAAAATCCTTCCAACGCGAGTCCGTTGGAGCAGAACCAGAAGCATGGACGACGGCCTCACGCCGACCGGCGGGAGCGACCCACCTCGTCCCAGAAACTGAGGGGCATACACATCCCTCCTGAAAGAGGATCGAGACGTCTCCCGATGCCTCTTGCCCGTGATCCTTCAGCAGCGCGTCCGCCTAGATCGCTTCGGGCACTGCCAGAAATTCAGATTTGAGCTCACACAACAGACAAAAGACAAACAGACACCTACCGTGGCCAGTCAGGTTCTCCGGGTTTGGGGGTCCCTCGGAGGGCTTGGGGATCCCGGACGAGCCCCCAAATGTAATGCCCAGTGTTCAGAATCCCCAAAAACCCCCCAGGAAGGAGCCAAGACCCGCTGTAACTGCAAGAGAACCTTTATTCGTGCTAGCACGAGCTCTCATCTCCAGCGCTCACCGGGGACCAAGAGAGCTTCTCTCGCCAACACAAAGGCTTTAAGGGGGTCTCAAGCAGTGGGCAGGGAGAGTGTTTATGATTGGTCAGGGGTAGGGTGAGGGGTCCAGTTACACAAAGGCACACTGGGCAGCTTGCTTAAGGTGGACTGAGTCCACCTCTCTACATTCCTATTGGCAGGTTCATGCAATTGTTACATTCTCGCGGTTTTCTAAGAAAAAGGAGTTATATACATAGTTACACAGGGTGGAGGGTACAGTACATTTTGTGCTGTCCTGCTCTGCCCTTTCACCATAACCCGGGGAACTGGGCTCTAGGATATCTAAATCCAGCCTAGCACCAGGAATGTTCAGGGCCTACTCAAGAAGGCAAATAATCCTCTCCACTAATAATTACAGGGAAAAACAAGATGGTTGTTAGAGTATTAAATTTGACAGTAAAATAGTAGTCAAGTTTTCAGACTAATTTAAATTGGCCAATCAAAATAAGCAAATACTCTAGAAAAATCAATTGTACTGGACAAAAAAGCTGTTACTGAAGTGTTAACTAAAATTTTTATTGGTAGTTCATCTCATGGTAAAATTGCATAACATATAATGAACCTAAAGCAGTCACATTTTAGTGCAAAAAAGTAAAATTTAAAAGCTATCAAGATTACAGCATAAAATTTCGAAAAGCCTCCCAATATTTAAACCAAAAAAGGGGGGATAGTAGAAGAATATCATGTAAGGAAAAATATCATGCAAATAAATTACATCTAGAAAATTTTTACTTTAGAAAATTAACTTTCATTCGTAATGCTAACAGCAAGTCACCCAGGTAAAACATACATGGTGTCAAAACAAGCCAAAGGAAAATCACTTGGGCAAAAAAATGAAAAAGGATCGCAAGTCAAATTTATAGAAAATATTCCTTTATTAACTTTTGGTCAAGAATATGATTGTATATTTTCAGAAAACAACTCCGAGACCATGTGGATTCCTGCAACAGAGAGGAATTGACAGGAGTGCTCCAGCCATGAAGACAGAAGAGAAACAGTCCAGAGATGAAAGACACTGACCATGCCTTGCCATACTAGCAGTCAGCAGATATGCGTCACTGCAGATTGCCCAGGACCAAACCAGAGAGGGTCAGACCTCCAATACCACCATTTGTCCACCATCCAGAACTGAAATATCATTGCTGTTATGAACACATCAACAACTGTTGGACATAGAAACTGGGACTCAAAAGAACTGTTGGCCCAGAAAGAAACTCACTATAGAGTGATTCATTTGCCTCTCAGCATAACCATTATTGCTTGTCTCATTTTCGGTTCCTATAAGTGTATTCCTAGTATCACATGAGCTCACTCATCTAGGGGAAAAGATGAACAACATAGACTGAAGAACAAGAACAGCATTGATCAGACTGTCAGACCTCAGAAGGAAGGTAGGGGAGGGTGGGGACAAGGGAGATAGATCAACCAAAGGACTTGTGTGCTTGCATATGAGCCTAACCAGTGATCACGGACAACAGGGGGAGGGGGGCATGCGTGTGGGGGGGTTTGGGAAGGGAACGGAGGGAGGGGGTTGATGACAAATATGTGATACCTTAATCAATAAAGTACTTTAAAAAAATATCCACAGCAGTTTCCTGAGATATTTATGAGGCAAAATTTAGCTGTAATCTGATTCATACTGGTGCATTCTCTCCTTTGTGGCTTGAGAGACACTTTCTCATGCTGATGTATCACTATGAGAGGGTTGTCAGGTAGAGAACTTTAACAGAGACATTTTTTTTTCTGAGAACAACTTGGTGGAGAACTGAATTGAGATAGGAGACATTTGAGAACCGAGGTTTGACAATATAATCACATTGGTGAGTAGGGTTTCAACATATTAATTTTAGAGGGATACAATCACATACTTGTATTTTCTGGATGTAACAGACTCTCAGACAACTAATGCCTCTATGTAGGTGGATTTTTCTTTCCTCAGTTCCTCAATTGGTGTATCCTCCCACTCTTCCTTTAAGTACTCCCCTTGATCCACCTACTCTGAGAATCATTCCCTGCTGACCTCATCTTGAGCTATGCCTTTGTGCTATTTACTCTTAGCCTAAAGAGAGTACACTACAGTGGAAATAATAATGTCTCAGAAGCCAGGGAGATGAAAGCATGCTCTGCAATTTTTCTGTTCACACTGCAGGTGTTAGGCCTTGAGAAAGTCACTAAAGCTCTCTCTCAATTTCCATATTTCACACACTTGTGGTAACATAATGTACACAGGATTGTTGTGGGAATTAAGTAAGATTAATATGTGTAATGATGCTGGCATATAATAAGCACTCAATAAATATTGCTAAGTGAATGAATACATCTCTATTTTCTTTATAGATGTAATTGCTTGCCAAATGTAAATATTCAGTACAATAAGTAAATCCAAATTTTATGAGTTGAGTTATTGGGGCTTCTATAAGATTCAAAATATATATTCTACTTATGTTTTTTCCATATGTTGGCTATTGTGAATAATACTGCAATGAACATAGGTGTGCAGATACCTCTTTGAGATACTGATTATATTTCCTTTGGAAATATACTCAGAAGTGGGATTATAGATCTTCTAGTAGTTCTATTTTTACTTTTGGAGGGGCTTCCATACTGTTTTTCATAATAGCTGTACCATCTTCAATTTTTAATAAATATGCAATTCAAAATTGTTTTAATTAACATTTATCATTTGTATGTAAACTACGTTTGCCATAATATAGAATGACCTGGCACTCATTTTAACATGAGATGGAGAGGAAAAGGAGGAATTGTGAGTCCCAATGTTAGAAAAAATTTTGTTTTCAGTCTTCAGTGGGTACTGTTTTCAGTAATGCCATTTATCAGAAAAATGTTTGAAATGTAAATATATATATTCAGAAGTCTTTATAGATATACATACAAAAATAAAGGAAAACAAAATCATACCACTCTTGGAAATTCTCCCATTGGGTCTCATGAAATTTTCTACGAATTAGTCCTCATATAAGAATTAATGAGGCACTTAAAAGAATCCACACTGGTAAAATGTCTGTTCAAGTTTTCCTTTATATTCCCTATATGACTGAGGTCAATAAATAGAATATTACCAGAACCCTATAAGATTCTTTCCTACCCTTCTTAAGTCAATAATTTCCAATCTTTCTTCTAAGTAACTATTATGTTAGTAGTTAACAAGTTAACACCATAGACTAGTATATATATATATATATATATATATATATATATATATATATATATATACTGAGTGGCCAGATTATTATGATCTCTGAACACATAATAATCTGGCCACTCAGTGTGTGTGTATGTGTGTGTGTATATATATATATATATATATACAGTATATTAGAGGCCTGGTGCATGAATTCGTGCATGGGTGGGGTCCAGCCAGCCTGGCCAGAAGGAAGGGACATGGGCGGTTGGCCAGCCTGCCTGCTGGTCGAACTCCTGGTTGAGGGGACAATTTGAATATTAGCCTTTTATTATATAGGATATACACTGAGTGGACAGATTATTATGCGTTCAGAGATCATAATAATCTGGCCACTCAATATATATATGAAATGGGAAATTTGGACTGGAAATGCTCAGTGTTCCCCTGGACAGGATGGCATCCTGGGCTTTTTGTCCATTTGAGTTGAAGAATGAAACCACAGATGAAGGATGGTATAGCAAAGGTGGGAATTTATTGAGAAACAAGCATAGACTCCCACGTGGGGAGAGGGAAAGAGTCCCACAGCACAGACTCTCATGTGGAGAAGGGGAAAGAGTCCCACAGAGTCCCTTTTTCTACGGTTTATAAAGGCTGCCATTTTTTGTGTGCCTTGATATCCTCTCTGATTGGTCACTATTCCCCTTTCATTTGGTCACTATAGCAATTCCTGGGCTCAAGTCTCAAATGAAGTACCTGAGGTTCTCTCCTTCTTCTTTCTTATTGTTCTCCTATTTCCTCTGGGCTTTTCTTCCTCCCTCTTTGAATGAAGGTCTTCCTTCCCTTTATTCTGTAAATGTGTACCTTTTGCTACTCCCAGCTCCCTTGTCTTATGGAAATGTACCCTTTGTAGCTCTGTAGCCCTGTGTTTTTCCCATGTACCCCTTCATTTTTAAAAATGTCCTAAACCTGCCTATTTCACCCCTAAAAATTCCTTTCATACACATACATGCACATTTTTATATTCATACAATATTTACTATTTTGTCAGATATAAATGTTGCAAATATGTTACAAAAAAATCCTTTGTCAGATATGTGACACAAATATTTCCAATACTATAACTTACTTTTTATACCCTTAATGATAACTTTTGCATAAAATTCAATTGATGAATATTATCTTTTATTGGTAGTGTTTCTAATATTAATTTAAAAAATGGGGGTATCCCAAGGTCACAGAGGTAATTTCTTATATATATTTCTATTTTCTTAGAAAACTTATTTTTTTTTCTGCTTTTCAAACTGGAAACTATATGGAATTGATGTTTGTGTATGGTCTTTGATAAAAATAAAGGTTTATTTTTTTCAATGTACATATCAAATTGACCCAGAACTATTTGTTGTAAAAACAATACCTTTTCTACTGCTTTGCAATATGTTTGTCACAAATCAAGTGATTTTAATATTTGTGCACACATGCAAGCCTGTGTGTGTGTGAGAGAGAGAGAGTGTGTGTGTGTGTTTGGTTTCTCATTTTTATCCTCTTTGTCTAAGCCAAATACATACTTACTCTAGCTTTAAAATATACTTATAGTCAATAATGTAAGTCATTTAACAGTCTTTTAAGATTGTCTTGACTATCCTTGTCCCCTTGCATTTCCATATAAATTGTAGAATCGGCTTGTCAGATTTGCAGACATTTTCAAGGGAATTTTGATTCAAATTGTATTGAATCCGTAGATCAATTTGTGAAATGACATTTTGAATCTTCCAGTCTATAAATATGATATATATTGATATTTACTTAGGCCTTTGAATATATTTTCTTAGCAATATTTCATTGTTTACTATATAGAGGTCAGTCCTATCTTCTGTTAAATTTATTCCTAGATACTTAATTCTTTTTTTTTTTACTTGATTTTTTTACAGAGAGGAAGGGAGAGGGATAGAGAGCTAGAAACATCGATGAGAGAGAAACATCAACCAGCTGCCTCCTGCACACCCTCAACCAGGGATGTGCACGCGACCAAGGCACATGCCCTTGACCGGAATTGAACCTGGGACCTTTCAGTCCTCAGGCTGACGCTCTATCCACTGAGCCAAACTGGTTTCGGTGATACTTGATTCTTTATGTTACTTTTAATGGTATTTTATTTTAAAAATGTATTTTGTTCAGTTCTCTTATATAGAAATAAAAATTACTTTGTTAACCTTGTATCTAGCAACTTAGAAACTATTTACTTACTAATAGTTTTTGATTCACTTGACTTTTCCGTTACAAAAACATGAACTCTGACAATAATGATAGCTTTATTTCTTCTTTTTCTCATTCTTGATCTCAGGAGGGAACATTTTTAAGCTTTTATAAAAAATATATATTTTTTATTGATTTCAGAGAGGAAAGGAGAGGGAGAGAGAGAGATAGAAACATCAATGATGAGAATCATTTATCAGCTGCCTCCTGCATGCCCCCCAGTGGTGGGGATCGAGCCTGCATACCGGGCACATACCCCTGACTGGAGGGAATGCTTTTAATATTTCACTATGATGTATAAATTCTGCTGAAATACTTTGTAGATATTTTATACTTTTAAAGACTTCTTAAAAATATATTTTTATTGATTTCAGAGAAGAAGGGAGAAGGAGAGAGAGAGAGAAACATCAGTGATGAGAGAGAATCATTAATCAGCTGCCTCCTGCATGCCCCCTACTGGGGGAGATCAAGCCCGCAACCTGGGAATGTTCTCTTGGCCAGAATCAAACCTGGGACCCTTTAGTCTGCAGGCCGTCACTCTATCCACTAGGGCCAAACCAGCTAGGGCCTTTTAAAGACTTTAACTCTTAGTTTGTTAAGGGCATATTTTCCACAAATAAATGTTGAATTTAATAAGATTTTCTACATACGTTGATATGATCATATAATTTTCCTCCTTTTTATGTTATTGTAGTGATTTACATTTATTGATATTCAAATATTAAATCAACTTACCTTCCTAAAATAACTCTATTTTGGTCAAAATGTATTTTATGCCTTTTATATAATACTGTATTTCATATGCTACTATTTTATTTAGGATTTTTGCGTTTATGAGAGAGACAGCCCCATAATTTTCTAATTTGTCATATCCTTGTAAAATGTTGTATCAGAATAATGCTGACATTATTAAATGACTTGGAAAATATTTATTTTGTATTGTATATGTAATATCAATGTTACTAGAGGCCCGGTGAACGAAATTCGTGCACAGAGGGGGGTTGTCCCTCAGCCCAGCCTGTACCCTCTCCAATCTGGGACCCCTCAAGGGATGTCCGACTGCCCGTTTAGGCCCGATCCCACCAGGATTGGGCCTAAACGGGCAGTCAGACATCCCTCTCACAATCCAGGACTGCTGGCTCCCAACTGCTTGCCTGCCTGCCTTCCTGATTGCCCCTAACCACTTCTGCCTGCCAGCCTGATCACCCCCTAACCACTCTGCTGCCAGCCTGTTTGCCCCCAACTTCCCTCCTCTGCCAGCCTGGTTACCCCTAACTGCCCTCTCCTGCAGGGTTGATCACCTCCAACTGCCCTCCCTTGCAGGCCTGGTCCTTATCAACTGCCCTCCCTTGCAGGCCAAGTGCCTCCCAACTGCCCTCTCCTGCTGGCCATCTTGTGGTGGCCATCTTGTGTCCACATGGGGGCAGGATCTTTGACCACATGGGGGCAGCTATATTGTGTGTTGCAGTGATGATCAATCTGCATAGTACTCTTTTATTAGATAAGATAGAGGCCTGGTACAGGGTTGGGGGCCAGCTGGTTTCCCCTGAAGGGTGTCCTTGATCAGGGTGGGGTTCCCTTGGGGCATAGGGTGGCCTGAGCGAGGGGCCTGTGGTGGTTTGCAGGCGGGCCACGCCCCCTGGCAACACAAGCAGAGGCCCTGGTATCTGGAATTTATTTTCCTTCTATAATTGAAACTTTGTAGCCTGGAGCAGAGCCAAGCCTGGGGCTCCCTCCGAGGCCCGCAGCCATTTGTGTTGGGGTTATAATTGAAACTTTGTTGCCTTAAGTGGGAGGGCCCAGCCAGGGTGTGTGGAAAGCTTTGCTTCCCCTGTTGCTGGCGGCAACCCTGGCCTGCTCTCTCAGCTCTATTCTGCCGCCATTTGTTTGAATTTGTTTACCTTCTATAATTGAAACTTTGTAGCTTGAGTGGAGGCTTAGGCCGGCAACGGCTGGTGGAAAGTTTGGCTTCCTCTGTTACCTAGGAAACCTTGCTCTCTGTGGCTGTAGCCATCTTGGTTTAGGTTAATTTGCATAGTCGCTCTGATTGGATGGTGGGCGTGGCTTGTGGTGTGGCTTGTGGGTGTGTCGGATGTATGGTCAATTTGCATATTTGTCTATTATTAGATAAGATTACTTCTAAAAGATTAGAAAATTTAATTTTTCCTTTTTTTCACTACTGACGATGATTCTTGTCTTCTTCATTTTTATTAAGGGTTTGTCAATTGTGCTAGTGTTTTTCAATAATCAACTTTTAGTTTTGCCAATTATCTTTTTTTGCACATTTTTCCTTTTATTGATTTTTTCTTTATTATCTCTTTTCTTCTACTTTATTTGGCCTTGTTTTTTCCTTTTTTTTTTTTTTGTCTTTCTTTTTGAGTGTGATACTTAGTTTATTCAGTTTAAGCTGTTTTTTTTTTTCCTTTCTAACCCATGAGTTTTGTTTTATTTTTCATTCTGTTTTACTTTGTGGCTGAGTGGGCTTTCATTTTTAAAAATTATAAATTTAATTATAGTTGACATACACTATTATTAACATGTATTTATAAGATCTAAGAGTAGAGAGAGTAACCACTACAATAAAAACAAACGAAGAGTTTATCAATTGTCATTTGAGTTAGGGCAAACACAGTGACCCTCATTAGCTGAAAGCTCCTTGTGTAGTACTGGCTGTCTAGTAGTATAATACACTAGAGGCCTGGTGCATGAAATTTGTGGACTCTGGGGGTGGGGCCTCAGCTTCGCCTGCTCCCTCTCACAGTCTGGGAGCCCTTGGGGGATGTCTGACTGCTGTAGGGAGCGGGCCTAAGCTGTCAGTTGCATATCCTTAGCACTTCCATGAAGGCAGGAGAGGCTCCTGCCATCACCACTGCACTAGCCAGCCTTGAGCCTGGCTTCTGGCTAAGCGGCGCTCCCCTTGTGGGAGTGCACTGACCACCAGGGGGCAGGTCCTGCATTAAGCATCTGCCCTCTGGTAGTCAGTGCACATCATAGCGACCGGTCATTTCACCGTTCAGTCGACTTGCATATTTACCTTATTTATTTATTTATTTATTTATTTATTTATTTTTCCTGCTTTTTATTATTTTTTTATTGAGGTATTATATGTGTACATATCTTACCATTACCCCTCCACCCCACACCCATACATGCCCTCACCCCCCAGAGTTTTGCGTCCATTGTTTATGCTTATATGCATGCATACAAGTCCTTCGTTTGATTTCATATCTCCCCCACCTCTCCCTAACTTTCCCCCTGTAATTTGAAAGTCTGTTTGATGCTTTACTGTCTCTGTATCTATCTTTTTGTTCATCACTTTATAATGTTCTTTACTATCCATAAATGAGTGTGCACTGACCACCAGGGGGCAGCTCCTGCATTAAGCATCTGCCCTCTGGTAGTCAGTGCACATCATAGCGACTGGTCATTTCACCGTTCAGTCGATTTGCATATTTACCTTTTATTATATATGATTATTATATATGACTAGTGGACCGGTGTGCAGAATTCGGCCTCAGCCTGGACTGCACCCTCTCCAATATGGGACCCCTCCTGGGATCGGACCTAAACCGGCAATCGGACATCCCTGTCACAATCTGGGACCTCTGGCTCCTAACCGCTCACCTGCCTGCCTGCCTGATTGCCCCTAACTACTCTGCCTGCCGGCCTGCTTGCCCCCAACTGCCCCCTGTGCTGACCTGATCACCCCCAACTGCCCCCCACTGCCAGCCTGCTCACCCCCAACTGCCCCCCATGTTGGCCTGCTCTCCCCCAACTGGCCCCCCTGGCCTGATCACCCCCAACTGCCTTCCCCTCCTGGCCTGATCGCCCCTAACTGCCTCTGCCTTGGCCCTGCCACCATGGCTTTGTCCAGAAGGTCTCCCAGTCTAATTAGCATATTACCCTTTTATTAGTATAGATAGTTGCTGTTGCAGAAATGCCAGTAACTCAATGAGTAAAGAAGAACCATTAAAGATATTGATAGGACAGAAATGTGATCAGAATCATATTTTTGGAATGTGAATCTAGCCCCTTTGGGAAAGGTAAATAAGCAGGAAGAGAAATAAAGGGATACAACTAATTTAAGAGTTATTCAATTATTGAAGGAGAAAAATGATGAGTTGGAGTAACAGTAATATGACAGGTAGGTGGGAAAAAGTAAGATAAACATATTGGAAGATATTATAAATGAGAAGTTTGGAGGCAGGGCAGAGACTATAGTTGTATTTTTTAAAAAGCCAGTTGATTGATTACTCTTACTAGATTATTTTTCTTCAAAATTTCAAAGAAACTGATTAAGAAAGGGGGGATTACTTAATGAACAGAGTAAGCAGTGTGCAATATAATCAGAAATAACTGAAGAATTTCATGTAAATGGGCTGGATTTTATATCTGGAAAGTATCCACTTTTTCCTGCCTAAAAATAAAATCAGATGTGATGAAATTATTAATGTTGAGTGTACAGAATCTGAATGACTTATCAACAAGATTCATGTTCATTGTGCCTATTAAAACAACTTATTGATGAGAATAGTTTTGTCACATAACAAATCAATGGCATAATAATCATCAGGTAAGTTTAGGTAACTTTGAACCAGCACAGTCTACATACATTATATTTATAATTTTTCATGAAATGTTTTCCTTCACATGTAAAAACATGAAAAATCATAAATTAAAATCACTCATGAAAAGAATATATAAATTATCTATGGCCCCTCCATCATTATTTATACTTGTACCCTGACTTTTTTGCTTTAAAGCACTCACTACAACCTGACATAATATTAATTCATTCATGTCCTTCTAAAATACTGTGTCTATAAAGAAAGGGGATTTGTTTGGATTGTCTTCCCTCCACCACATAGACTGACTGACTGACTGAATTGATTTGGAAATTGTACCTCTTTCATTATCATTAAAACTTCCAGGACAATTAAATGAATAATTCAGAGTCCCAAGGACTAGGATTTGTTTTATGAAGAGTTGTGCTACCGTTAATTTTAAGCTCTTCCAATCTGAAGAGGATAAAAGAACCCTACTCATTATCTATTATATAAGATATTCCAGGAGAAAAGTCTAAAATTTATTTTGATACAGTTGAAATACATAAAAAATCTTAAAACAAAATTTTCCCAATCAGAAAGTCATTTATTTCTTTATATCCAAACACTACCCTTTGCTCCCTTCACTTTTTTGATAATTAAATACCTGATAAAGAAAAAAATATGATTAATGACAAATAAATACATAATAAGGAAAAAATAACAAAATATTGATGGAAACTCTTATTTATGAACTAGCGTTCCCGTTGCAGGAAAAATCCTGCAATAGGATTTCCTGCTGCACTCTACCCCGCCTCCGTTCCTCCCTTGTCACCCGCCCCGCCTTCTCTGCCAGCCCGCCTGCTTTTCCCTTCGCCCCCGGCCCCGCCTCCGCTCCGCCCTTGTCGCCCGCCCCACCTTCTCCGCCAGCCCGCCTGCTTTTCCCTTCGCCCCCGGCCCTGACTTTGCTCCTCCCTTCTCCTCCCCCTCCCCCCGGCTTGCTTGCTTCTTCGAAGCTTAACTCCCTTCTGCAGCTCTTGGCTTCTTTCGAAGCTGTCTTGATATGCAAATTAGCCACCATCTTTGTTGGGGTACTTTGCATACTCATCCTGATTGGTTGGTGGGCGTGGCTTGACTGGTGGGCATGGCTTAGGTGTAGCAAAGGTGCGGTCAATTTGCATATTTGTCTATTATTAGATTAGATGGATAACAAGACAGTCAGTACGCATGTACATATTATGGGCATAGAACACTAAAATTAATTTTTTAATGCAAATTTGATTTCATTCACTATATTAAGGACTTTTACTTATTTGACTATGTATCAACTAAGGTGCCCTCTATTATACTATTTATGTTATACATTTATTCCTAAAAATTATACTTTCATAAAAGCAGACATTTGGGTACAGAGGCAAAGCAATTATATTTTTCTTTTCTATTGCTGAAACCTGATTCCCCTGATCAGCATCTTCCTGCAATGGGGCCTGTGGGGTAGCAAAGCATATGGTTCTCTTGTCTCTTCGTTAGCACATAGATTAGGTTTTCTTTTGTTGTTGTAGTAAAATTTAATTTTCATTCACAAATCAATCTTCAATGCTGCTTTATATTTCCTCTGATTTACAATGTAATTCTTTCTAGCTGATCTTCTCATTGACAATGACCATCCTTGATTTTGGCCAATATCTATGAGGAAATGGTTTTATTATTTCCATGAATCATTTGTTATTTGTTAAAGATACAAGGCAGTGACAAAACATTTAGTGTTCATCTAAATCTTAAGTACAGGATGCCATGAGTCCTGATGACTGGGCAAGTTGGCAGGGTTTTCCTCACATTTGTCTCTTCAGAAGATACCTTATCAATAACTTTTGTAGTTTTATTCAAATATGTTTCTTTTCCTTTTTTTTTTTTTGTTAAAGGAGTCTCCATTTCCCCACCCCCCAGACATAAGCCTCTATGGTTCATTTCCTTTTTAATTTATTGATTTCTTTACTAACATACAGTAATTTTGAAAGATATGTGTTTATTGATTTTAAAAAAAGAGGAAGGAAGAGGGAGGGAGGCAGGGAGAGAGAGAAAAAGAGAGAGAGAGAGAGAGAGAGAGAGAGAGAGAGAGAGAGAGAGACATTGATGTGAGAGAGAACATCAATTGGTTACCTCCTGCATGTACCCCCAACAAGAGATCAAACCCACAATCTGGGCATGTGCCCTGACTGGGAATTGAACTGGTGACCATTCAGTGCATGGAACGATGCTCAAACAACTGAGCAACACTGGCCAAGGTTCATAAACAGTATTTATTGAATAACTATTCAGTATCAGTCACTATTCTAGGAAGAGAGGACACAAAATTACACAAGACAGATAAGATACCTGCTCTTGTTACCTTTGACTTCTTTAATCTTCATCTTCATTCTGGCACTAATTAACTTAAAATTTGACTGTTACAATTGTCTAGTATTGACTTTCTTTGTCTCATATATTTCTCTAACTCCTGATAATTATAGTTATTAGTTTTTAATCCTCACTTGAGGATATTTTTCCATTGATTTTTAGAGAGCGTGGAAGAGACAGGACTCCTGAATGCGCCCTGACCAGGGCCTGGGCTGAGGAGGAGCCTGCAATGGAGGTATATTCCCTTGACAGGAATCGAACCTGGGACCCTTTGGTCCTCAGGCCGATTCTCTATCCACTGAGCCAAAGCAGCTAGGGCTAGCCCCTAATTCTTTATGTCTGGCACGTAGTAGGCACTTGGAAAATATTTGGTTAATTTAATCTAATTAAAACTATTCTCCACATATTGCTGTATTCACAGCTCAAAGATCATATTTCTATTTATTATATGACTCTGTATTTCCTACTTCCAATATTATTTACCTCATTTTTCTTAAGACTTTCATCCAATTGAATTAGATTCTATTCCATGTATATTTTTGTGCACTCTTGCTCTCCTTTGTATCCAAACACTATACACCATCAAAGTCGAACTAAGTGCTACTTTTTCTAAGCTTTCTCTTAGCTCTCCAGCTGGTGGTATTTTTGCCCAGATCTGATTTTCATAGTATTGTATTGTGCCTCCATGATGCCTTGTAATGTACATATTTGTACACAAATCTGGTTCACATACTAGCCTAAGTAAGCCTCCTGAGGACAAGGCCCACATTTTACACCATTTTCTGTTCCCTGAAGGGCTTGTCGGTGAACTTTGAAGAAATGTTTGATAATTGAATAAATGGCCTTTTAGGATATGATGCATGAATCTCCTTATAAGCTTATTTCTCATACATTTTTTTCTGATTGGTTATGTCTAATTCAGAGCTAAGTAGGCCAGCTTATTAAATTCTAATCCCTTGGTTGAACAAAAGCTGACTTCATATATCATAGTGTAATTTCCTGTCTACAATTTCTTTAGGTTTTTGTGGCTGTGTGGTAATGCTTATTTAGCCAGGCAGTTCAGTTGTTGAAATTATACAGGTGGTAGTAAAGGTAGTAAATAGCTTGTTTGCTTTTGGTCAAAAAGCCACATTTCAGGAATATCTGTGTGGAGATTTCTGGGGCACCATCATATCTAATGCTGTTCCCCATGTACACTGTAATTTTTTAATCTTTAATTGTATATCCAGGCTGATGTTTTGTTGTCTGTATAAAAAAAGGAGATATGGGCACATTATATTTTCATGAACCCACACATTTTAGATTTGTAGTCATATTATACATCTTTCTAATTTGTTTATCATGGATTCACTCAGTTGTCAGAATTTCTAACTCCTCTAAATAATGTGAATCTATTTATTACCAGAATATGAGATTTTGATTTTAAGGAATGCTTTCTTACAAAATGATAAAGAGACTAGATAGAGAAAGTAAAATTATAAGATTGAAAAATAACCTTAGAATTCCAAAATGGCGGCAGAGTAAGTGGAAGCTACACTGACACTCTCCTAGGACCAAACTGGAAATACAAGTAAAATACAGAAAAACCAGGCCAGCCACTGTGGCTCAATGGTTGAACCAGGAGGTCATGGTTCAATTCCTGGTCAGGGCACAATTCCTGGTCAGGGATTGAGCCTAGGTTACGGGCTCAATCCCCTGTGTGGGGTGTGCAGGAGGCAGCCAATCAATGATTCTCTCTCATTGATGTTTTTATCTCTCTCTCCCTCTCTCTTCCTCTCTGAACTCAATAAACACATATATTTTTTAAAAATACAGATAAACCACCCTGAAAAATCAACTGAAGATTAGCTAAAGAGAAACCTGATAACGAAGGAAGTAAAGTGGAGACCGCATAGAGACTGGTAGGAAGAACAGCTTGCTGTGCTCCCATAGACAGCTGCTGAAGTTCTGGAAGGATATCTCAGCTGTGGGGGGCTCCCACTGAGAACTCTGGGGTATAAACCCCAAGCTGGGCTCCCCAGCCCAGAGCACTGGAACTGAGAAAGGTGCCCACAGCACATCTGACTGTAAAAAGCAATGGGGTTGCTGTCTGCCAGTGAGAGACAGCTGGAAATGCAGGCACCCTCTTAAAGGGCCAACACACAAAATTTTGTGTGCAGCCACTCACCTTGGGCTCAAACCAAACGGAAGGCAGAGTGGACTGGAACTGAGTGAGCCAAAGCCAGGATTGAAGGCTCTGGATCTATTTTGTTCATCAGTTTAATTTGTTCATTAGATTCTATATTTGAATGAGATCATGTGATACTTGTCTTTCTCTAACTGGTTTATTTCGCAGGCATAATACTCTCCTGGTTCTTCCATGCTGTCTCAAAGAGATCTTTCTTTTTTACTGCTGCATAGTATTCCTTGGTATAAATGTACCACAGCTCTTTTATTGATCTGATGTTAGTGTTTCTTCTGGTAACTAATCCTGTGCCTCTTACTGACATGACACTTGTATAGACAAATTATTGTCTCAATTTCCCACTGTTTTAGGTAAGGCCAAATTATAACACTTAATAATATTTACTGCCAACTTGGGGAAAATACATATAAATTACAGTGTATAAAACTTTAAATTAGATATATCTGAACAAAGAATCAATCCATGTTCTCCTGTGTTCATCTTCTCATATTAGGACTTGGACTACCAACATTTTCCTCTAGGTCTTACGTAAGTTTGTACTCTAGTAACTTCATCTAAAATACTAAAGATTAGATACAATAAATTTAGTTTTACTATCTGCAGAGGTATTACTCTCCTATTACTTTATTATCTAGATAATTTACATTTTGTTTACTTGAAGCTTTCCATTTTAGAATGGAATCTGGTTCTACTTTTGCAAAACTAAAAGGGTCATGAGTCATCCCCTCCAACCCCAGAACAAAGGAATTGCCTTCTTCTAAAGTTGATTTTTTAAAAAAAATTTCTTTATTGATTAAGGTATCACATATTTGTCCTCATGCCCCCATTCCCATCCCACACTCCTCCCCACACATGCCCCCACACCCCTGTTGTCCCCAACCACTGGTTAGGCGCATATACTTGCACACAAGTCCTTTGGTTGATCTCTCCCCTTTACCCCCACCCTCCCCTCCCCTCCCTCTGAGGCCCAACAGTCTGATCCATGCCTCCTTGTTTCTGGGTCTGTTCTTGTTCATCAGTCTATGTTGTTCATTATTTCCACTAGATGAGTGAGATCATGTACTATTAGAAATACACTTATAAGAACCGAAAATGAGACAAGCAGTAATGGTTATGGTGACAGGAAATGAATCAGTCTGTAGTGAGTTTCTTTCTGGGCCAACAGTTCTTTTGAGATACAATTACAATCTTCAATAGTTCCTTATGTGTACATGTCAGCACTGACATTACAGTTCTGGATGGTGGACAAATGGTGGTAATGCAGGTCCGACTCTGTCTGGTTTGGTCCAGGGCAATCTGCAGTGATGCACAGCTGCTAAATGCTAGTATGGGAAGACCAAGTCATCGTCTTCCATCTCTGGACTGCTTCTCTTCTGTCTTCATGGCTGGAGTAGTCCTGTGGATTCCTCTCTATTGCTGGAATCCACATGGTCTCGGAGTTGTTTTCTGAAAATATACAAACATATTCTTGACCAAAAGTTAACAAAGGAATATTTTCTATAAATTTGACTTGGGATCCTATTTCAATTTTTGCCCAAATGATTTTCCTCTGGCTTGTTTTGACACCTTGTGTGTTTTTCATGGGTGTCTTGCTTTTAGCCTTACAATTAATTTTCTAAAGTATTAATTTTCTAGATGTAATTTATTTACAGGTTATTTTTCCTTACATGACATTCTTCTAATATACCCTCCTTTTTTGATTTAAATGTTAGGAGTCTTTTGAAAATTTTATAATGTAGTCTTGATGGCTTTTACATTTTAATTTTTTGCTCTATAATATTACTGTTTTAGGTTCATTACATGGTGCACAATTTTATCATGAGATGAAGTACCAATAAAAATTTTAGTTAACACATTAGGAACACCTTTTTGTCCAGTACCATTAATTTTTCTTGAAGGTTCGCTTGTTTCAACTAGCCAATTTAAATTTGCCTGAAAACTTGACTACTATTTTACTGTCAAATTTGTTACTCTAACAACAATCTTATTTTACCCTGTAAATATTAGTGGAAGGGATTATTTGCCTTCTTGAGTAGGTCCTGAGCATTCCTGGTGGTAGGCTGGATTTAGATATTGTAAACCCACTTCCGCACACCATGGGTATAAGACAACTCAAACAATTCTTGTTGGAATAAGAGGGCAGCTGTTGTCGGCCAAGTCTCTGTCGGTAACCTGGGTCCTGATCTGAGCTGGGCATGGGAAGCACGAAGCAGCCATGGGGGCAGGAGACCTCCCTCAGAAGGGGCTAGGGTTCAGGCCCCTGCAATGTTGGAGGTGGTGAGGGTCTGTGCCCCACCTCTGTTGATCCCCAAATTCTCTCCTGATGGCCCCTCTGCGACTGTGCCTGTCTTAGGTTGTTCCTTCCTTGAGGAATCTTACCCGTCTCTGGCTCACCAGTCATTCTCTGGGGCCAAGCAGGGTGATGTGAGGTTCAGTTTTGTCTCCTTGGTAGCCTATGCCCCCATGGCCTCCATGCCCAGCACTTGCCTTGGGATCCCCTCGCCTGCTGGCAGGGCCCCAGAACTGATCACATATCTTGTGGAACCCAGGTTTCTTCTCCAGGGAGGGCTCAGTTCGCCCCACTGGGTGAGAGACATATCCATGGCACCAGTCATCACGATACTTCAACCTCGACATGAACAGAGAGCTCATGCAACAGATGTGAGCAATTGAATTGTGAGAAGAGTGTCTCTCATGGCCTAAAGGACAAGAGGGACCAATATAGAATGCTTAGGTGCCTTCCCAGGAGGCCCTCTACAAAATGAAAAGGATTAAACCCTTACATGTCCTTTTTAAATTGCTGCCAGACATTCAAAGAATTAGTAAGTTTGCTTGGGATAATTGTATATTGTGCTGTTGTAATTCTAAAGTATCAAGAGATGTGTTAAGTTTGTCTCCAAGCACCAAACAGATGATTTTTTTTTTTATCCCCAAGGGTGCGAGGAACTATTATAAGTACTGAGGGTGATCCAAATCTGGGGAAAATTTTAATGACAGTGTAGAATAATATCATGTAAGGATATTCTTTGTTCTAGTCCATGGCAATTCCCTTTCAATCTGGCTGTTCATTTCTTTTTATATAGACAAGGTCTTAGTTACATTTTCTGCACCTCTACTGGGGGCAAGTAGTGACACCCTTTCTTTGGGGTCCACACAAGCCAGAGACCTCTCTTTAATTGTACACACAAAGGGGCATTGTTTTGATTTTGTGTCATACAAAAGGGAAGCTGGGTGGAGACCCCTGTGTATTTATACTTTCTTGCCCCACCCATGGACCTCCTGGATGACCAAGGTGTTTGGTATTATTGGTAACTACAGTAGTCAGGGGATCAGCCCACATAAGGGGTCTTACCCATGAAGGGTCAGGAGCATAAGACCAAAATACTTACCCTCTTGTCCCAGGTAAAATTACCGTACATCTGATGATTGCTAGCGTGGCTAGAAAGGCGTTCTCAGGCATTCTTGGGTTTCTGGTTGCCTCACAATTTCTTCCCTGAGGTTTGACGTTCTGATTGATGTTTCTCTGTTTCTGGATCTATTTTTTCCCCATCAGTTTATGTTGTTCATTATATTCCACAAATGAGTGAGATCATGTGATATTTATCTTTCTCTGCCTGGTTCATTTCACTAAGCATAATGTTCTCCATCTCCATCCATATTGTTGCAAATGGTAAGAGCTCCTTTTTTACCGCAGCGTAGTATTCCATTGTGTAGATGTACCACAGTTTTTTAATCCACTCATCTGCTGATGGGCACTTAGGCTGTTTCCAAATCTTAGCTATGGTAAATTGTGCTGCTATGAACATACGGGTGCATATATATTTCTGATTGATGTTTCCAGTTTCTTGGGATATATTCCTAAAAGTGGAATCACTGGGTCAAATTGGAGTTCTATTTTTAGTTTTTTAAGGAAACTCCATACTGTTCTCCACAGTGGCTGCCCCAGTCTGCATTCCCACCAGCAGTGCACGAGGGTTCCTTTTTCTCCACATCCTCACAGCACTTGTCATTTGTTGACTTGTTGATAATGGCCATTCTGACAGGTGTGAGATGGTACCGCATTGTTGTTTTGATTTGCATCTAATGATTAGTGATTTAGAGCAGGTTTTCATATGTCTCTTGGCCTTCCTTCTGTCTTCTTTCGAAAAGTGTCTATTTAGATCAGTTACCCATTTTTTGATTGGGTTGTTTATCTTCTTTTTGTTAAGCTACATGAGTTCCCTGTAAATGTTGGAGATTAAACCCTTATTGTTGACATCAGTGGCAAATATGTTTTCCCATGCAGTGGGCTTTCTTGTTGTTTTATTGATGGTTTCCGTTGCTGTGCAAAAGGTTTTTATTTTGATGTAGTCTCACTTTTTTTATTTTCTCTTTAGATTCCATTGCCCTAGGAGCAGTATCAGCGAAGAAGTTCTTTTGGCATATGTCAGAGATTTTTCTGCCTGTAGATTCCTCTAGTATTTTTATGGTTTCCTGTCTTATGTTTAAGTCCTTGATCCATTTTGAGTTTATTTTTGTGTATGGTGTACGTTGGTGGTTTAGTTTCATTTTTTTGCATGTATCTGTCCAATTTTCCCAACACCATTTATTGAAGAGACTGTCTTGAATCCATTGTATGTTCATGCCTCCTTTGTCAAATATTAATTGAGCATAGTGATGTCGATCAATTTCTCGGTTCTCTATTCTATTCCATTGATCTATATGTCTGTTCTTGTGCCAATACCAGGCAGTTTTGAGAACAGTGGCTTTGTAATATAGCTTCAAATCTGGTATTGAGATCCCTCCTACTTTGTTCTTCTTTCTCAGGATTGGTGTAGGTATTCAGGGTCTTTTTTTATTCCAGATGAATTTTTGGAAAGTTCGTTCTATGTCTGTGAAGTATGCCATTGGTATTTTAATGGGAAGTGCATTGAAATTATAGATTGCTTTGGGTAGTATGGACATTTTGATGATGTTGATTCTACCAACCCATGAACATGGTATGTTCTTCCATCTGTTTATGTCTTCCTCTATCTCTTTTTTCAGTGTTGTATAGTTTTCCGCGTATAGGTCTTTTAACTCGGTTTTATTCCTAGGTATATTAATTTTTTTGGCATGATGGTAAATGGGATTGCTTTTTTAGTCTCTCTTTGTATAAGTTCATTATTGGTGTATAGAAATTCCATAGATTTCTTAACATTTATTTTGTATCCTGCTACTCTGCTGAATTCATTTATTAAGTCTAATAATTTTTTGATGGAGTCTTTAGGGTTTTCTATGTACAGTATCATGTCATCTGCAAATAAGGACAGTTTTACTTCTTCTTTTCCGATTTGGATACCTTTTATTTCTTCTTCTTGTCTGATTGCAATGGCTAGTATTTCCAACATTATGTTGAACAGGAGTGGTGAGAGTGGGCATCCCTGTCTTGTTCCTGTTCTTAGGGGAAATGGTTTTAGTTTTTGCCCATTGAGTATGATGTTGGCTGTGGGTTTGTCATATGTGGCTTTTATTATGTTGAGGTATGATCCTTCTATTCCCAGCTTGCTGAGAGTTTTTATCAAGAAAGAGTGTTGGATTTTGTCAAATGCTTTTTCTGCATCAATTTATATGACTGTATGGTTTTTATCTCTCAATTTGTTTATGTGATGTACCAAGTTTATTGATTTGCGAATATTGTACCATCCTTGCATCCCAGGGATAAATCCTACTTGGTCGTGGTGTATGATCTTTCTGATGTACTGCTGGATTCGATTTGCTAAAATTTTTTTCAGGATTTTGGCATCTATGTTCATGAGGGATATTGGCCTGTAATTCTCTTTCATTGTGTTTTCTTTATCTGGTTTTGGTATTAGGGTGATGCTGTCTTCATAGAAGGAGCTTTGAACTGTTCCTTCTTCTTGAATTTTCTGGAATAGTCTGAGGAGGATAGGTTTTAGCTCTTCTTGAATGTTTTGTAAAACTCCCCTGTGAAGCCATCTGGCCCCGGGCTTTTTTTTGCTGGAAGCTTTTTGATGACTGCTTCAATTTCTTCCATAGTTATCAGCCTATTGAGATTTTTAGTCTCTTCCTGAGTAAGTTTTAGAAGATTGTGTTTTTCTAGGAATGTGTCCATTTACTCCAGGTTGTCTAGTTTGTTGGAATAGAGTTGTTCATAGTATTTTTTGACAATCCTTTGTATTTCTATGGGGTCTGTTGTTATTTCACTTCTTTCATTTCTTATTTTGTTTATTTGGGTCCTCTCTCTTTGCTTCTTGGTGAGCCTGGCTAGAGGTTCATCCATCTTGTTTATCCTTTCAAAGAACCAGCTCTTGGTTTTGTTGATCTTGTGTATTGTGTTTTTGGTCTCTATGTCATTCATTTCTGCTCTGATCTTTATTATTTCCTTTCTTCTGCTCACTGTGGGCTTTTCTTGTTGCTCCCTTTCTACTTCTTTGAGTTGTTGAGTTAGATCATCTATTACCATTTTTTCTTGTTTTTTGAGGTAGGCCTGTAGAGCTATACACTTCCCTCTCAGGACTTCTTTCATTTTGTCCTATAGGATTTGCAATGTTGTGTTTTTATTGTCATTAGTCTCCAGGATGTTTTTAATTTCTTCTTTGATCTCATTGATAACCCAAACATTGTTTAGTAGATTGCTATTCAGTTTCTAAGTGTTTGAATTTTTTGGAGTGTTTTTATTGTAGTTTATTTCTAATATTATGGCATTGTGGTCTGAGAAAATGCCTGATATGATTTCAATCTTTTTGAATTTTGGGAGACTTTGCTTGTTACCCAATATGTGGTCTATTTTTGAGAATGTCCCATGTGCACTTGAGAAGAACGTATATTCCATGACTTTGGGGTGAAATACTCTGAAGATGTCAATTAGGTCCATCTGATCTAGTGTGTCATTTAGAATTGCTGTTTCTTTGCTGATTTTTTGTCCAGAGGATTTATCCATTGATGTCAGTGGTGTATTAAATTCCCCTACTATGATTGTATTGATGTTGATCTCTCCCTTGATATCTTCCAGGAGATTTTTTATGTATTTGGTGCTCCTGCATTGGGTGCATAAACGTTTACCAGAGTTATATCTTCTTGTTGAATTGCTCCCTTTAGTATTATGTAGTGGCCTTCCTTATCTCTTATTATGGCCTTTACTTTGATGTCTATTTTATCTGATATAAGTATCGCAACCCCTGCTTTTTTCTCATTTCCATTTGCCTGAAAAATGTTTTTCCATCCCTTCACTCTCAGTCTGTGTGAATCCTTTGCTCTATGGTGGGTCTCTTGTAGACAGCAATATATGGGTCATGTTTTCTTATCCATTCAACTACCCTATGTCTTTTGATTGGTGCATTTAATCCATTTACGTTTAATGTTATTATTGATAAGTACCTGTTTGTTGTCATATTTTTTCTTGTGTTTGTTTGTCTTTCTCTTTCTTCTTTTTACAGCAGTCCCTTTAGCATTTCTTGCATTGCTGGCTTGGTAGTGATAAACTCTCTTAGCTCTTTTTTATCTGTGAAGCTTCTGATTCCACCTTCAATTTTGAATGATAGCCTTGCTGGGTATAGTATTCTTGGATTCAGTCCCTTGCTTTGCATCATTTTGTATATTTCATTCCATTCCCTTCTGCCCTGGTGTGTTTCTGTTGAGAAATCAGTTGATATTCTAATAGGAGATCCCTTTATGTTACTTTCTTTCTCTCTCTTGCTGCCTTTAAGATTCTTGCTTTGTTGTTGGTGTTCGTCAATTTAATTATGATATGTCTTGGTGTCGGTCTTTTGGGGTTAAATTTGTTTGGGACTCTGTGTACTTCTTCGACTTGGATAGTTTTTTTCTTGCCAATATCAGGAAAGTTTTCTGTCATTATTTCTTCAAACAGGTTTTCTATTCCTTGTTTCTCTTCCTCTCTTCTTTTATCCCTATTATTAGAATGTTGTTTCGTTTTGTTTAGTCACATAGCTCCCTTAGGCTCTCCTCTTGCTTTTTAAGTCTTCTTTCCAATTGCTGCTGTGTTTCTGTGTTTTTTCCTACCTGGTCTTCTAATTCGTTGATGCGGTCCTCAGCCTCTTCTACTCTACTCTTTAGGCCTTCCATTGTGTTCTTTATTGCAGCTATGTCATTCTTCATCTCCTCTTGGTTTCTTTTCATGTTGGTGACATTTTCATTCAGCTCCTTATAGTTCTCATTGAGTTGTGTGTATTTGTCATCCATCCGCTTAAACATCCTTATAACGAATACTCTGAATTCTTTCTCTGTTAGGCTGCTAGCTTCAAGTTCATTTAACTCCCTTTCTGGTGATTCTTCTTTTTCTTTCTTTTGGGGATTTCCTTTTTGTCTCCCCATTTTTTCCTGTAATGCTTTAATTGTAGATCCAGTTGCTTTGCTGCCCAGGTTCTTTTGGGGATGGTGCTACTGGATTAATCTCAGTTTTCCTGGGTTTGTTAATCTAGTGTAGCTCGAGCTATTTGGGTTCTCTTGATGTAGGCCTGTGAGCTTGAGAGGCACAACTGTGGCGTCTAGATGTCAGCAGCTGTGGGTGGGAGTGTCTCAATTTTTGCTGTCTTGCACCCTTAATTGTAATCACACATGCCCAGCAGAGACTCACAGTGGCCCCCAGGTACCTTCTGTTGGGGTGTTGGGGCTCAGGGGATCTGGTCTTTGAAAGGCGTTGTTGTGGTGCCCTGAGATCTGCAGTTGTGGGGTGAGCAGACCCAGCTTTTTCTGTTGCACCTGTGGTGGATAGGCTGTTACTCCCAGCGGTGTTTTACAGGAGCACCCTCGGTACTTTTGCCAGTGAGTCACTCAAGCGCTCTGAAGGGCCCTGGCAGTGTAGCCGGGTAATTGGGGTGCCTATGGGCCGGTATCCACGGTAAGTGAGTTCAAAGCTTCTACTGCTGGAGGGGCATGCGCCCCCTGCTTGATCAAGGTCACACCCAAGGAGAGCTCACAGTGGCTCCCACTAGCGCCCTGTGGTTGGTTGGGCTCAGTGTGTTAGTATCTGTGGAGGCGCGCTCTCTGGTCACAGAGCTTTGATGCACTCTGAGGGGTCCTGGCACTAAGGTTGAGTAGCTGAGGTTAATGTGGGCAACCCTCCAGAAAGAGGGAATTCAGAATTTCCACTGTGTGGCCGCACGCCTCCGTATGCGCAGAATCACACCCTTGGGTGCAAACCCTGAGCAAAGTGACCTGGGGCTGAGAACACGCAAGTGCGTGTAAAGCTGGGGTTAATGTGGGAAACCCTCCAGGAAGAAGGAAGAAGGAATTTCCACTGCGGGGCCGCGGGCCCCCATCTGCACAGAATCTCACCCTTAGATACAAACCCGGAGTGAAGTGTCCTGGGGATGAGAGTGCAGGAGTGCATATGCAGCTGGGGGCAGCTGGGGTTAATGTGGGCAACCCTCTGGTTTGGGGGAGTTTGGAATTTCCGCTGAGCACGCCCTGGTCTGCGCAGAATCACAACCTTGGGTGCAAACCCAAAGTAAAGTGACCTGGGGCTGAGGACGCAGCTGGGGTTAATGTCGGCAACCCTCCAGGAAGAAGGAAGAAGGAATTTCCACTGCGGGTCCGCGGGTCCCCGTCTGCACAGAATCTCTCCCTTGGGTGCAAACCCGGAGTGAAGTGTCCTGGGGATGAGACCACACGAGTGCATGTTTGCGTGTGCGTGGGCAGAAACCAGGGGTTCTGCTGTTGGGGAGGGGGAGTTGCACTTACAGCTGTGGAAAGCTGTGTCTTTTGAGGTGGAGGTCCCAGGTTCCGCGACTCTGCAGCTGGGGTAGCAGGATATTGGTTGGAGTGGGTGCTGGGTCGCCGGGCAGTTCCAAGGCCTGTCTTGTTGGTGGTGTTGATGAGTTTCTACCTAAGGCCGTTCTCCACTCAAGATGGCGTGGGCTCCCTCTGTGCCAGGGTCCCGCTGTCCTGGTAGTGCCCGCCATGGTGGTAGTCTCTCTTTATCAAGGAGAGGCTTTCTGCCAGCCCCTACTGCTCCTGCGAGATTTAACTTTCCCTCACTCACTCACTTCCTCTCTCTCCACTCCGTCCTGCCAGCCGCCATCTTCCCCTCCCCCTAAAGTTGATTTTATACCAAATAATATTTATAGATAAAGAGGAAAAAACAAAACAAACATACAAAAAAACAACAACAACATAGTACTATATTTCTCCCTTCAGGGTTGAGACCTAGAGAGGGGAGTCTGAGACATACATGTCTCATTTTCTCTCTCTTCCTCTCCTCACAGTTTCCTGGGTGAGAAGGAATGGGATTTTCTTTTACTTCATTGTTCTAGGTCATATCCTTCATTTAAAAAAAATATTGATTTCAGAGAGGAAGGGAGAGGTTGAGAGAGATGGAAACATCAATGATGAGAGAGAATCATGGATCGGCTGCCTCCTGCACCCCCCCCCCATTGAGGCTCGAGCCCATAACCCGGGCATGTGCCCTGACCTGGAATTCAACTGTGACCTCCTGGTTCATAGGTGGATGCTCAACCACTGAGTCACGCTGTCTGGGCAGGCCATATCCTTTTTACTATATAGGTCAACAGAACTCCTTATCAAACATGATAAGTAGAAAGGTTATCTTCTGCACATTATTGGTTAGGGGCTCTATGTTCTAAGCACTCACAGATCAATTTTTAAATTGTCTTTGAAATATCAATTAGAAGCTAAAGGATTTGGATAGTTACTTTTCTCTCAATAATACAAGGATCTCATGCTATTGTCATGATGCAAATCCTTACCACCCTTGTCTATTGCATGCAGCAGAAAGACATGCCTTTAGAAGGACTTAGGTATACTCAGTAAGACAAGAAAACAAAGCACTTTCATATATATATTTTTCCTTCTCTTAAAAATTTGCCTTCATTTTAGCTATTTTAAGACTGTATGTAAATAAGTGAAATGATGTGTTATAGTGCATCAAAAGTATCCTTCACAGTTGAAACCACACCTAGGGCACTCTAATTCAGTCTCCCTCTTTTACATGCTACCATTTTTATTGCTTCACTGCTCACAGTCATCTCAATATCTCTACTGTGAGTTCTCAGTCCCCTCTATTAGCTGTCTCTTGATTTGATATATTTCCAATGACAGTCTCTTCTAAGCTTGGTTTTTGTCTCAATCTTTTGTCTAATCCTCCAAAAGGTTTATCATACCCAGATGCATATTTTCTGACTGGCTCACACTGTGGACCAGTCAACACTCATGAGTTACAGGAAACCTAGGTAGGGCACTTAGTCTTATTCATTGGCTAATTCAGTCTGTATCACACTCATCAATTCATTTTCATTCTACAAACATTTAATGCTTATCTTTCTATACACAGGGTAATGATGACAAAACCCAAAATGGATCTTGAATTTAACCCCAGAAATTTCTTTCCAAACCAGCTTCTGTCTCAGACTTGCCTATTGCAATTAATTGCAACAACATCCTTTCAGTAATTCAGGCCAATACCTGGGAGTCCATCCATGTTTTTTTATTTTACTTTAAAATAATTCATTTTTCAATTGCAATTAACATTAGTTTCAGTGTATAACCTATTGATTAGACATTATATAACTTACTAAGTGATCACCCCAATAAATCTAGTACCCATCTGGCACCATATATTGTTATTACAATATTGCTGACTATATCCCCTATGCTGTACTTTACATATCTGTGACTATTTTGTAACTACCAATTTGTACTTCTTTTTTTTTTTTAAATGATTTCTGAGAGGAAGGGAGAGGGAGAGAGAGATAGAAACATCAATGATGAGAAAGAATTATCGATCAGCTGCCTTTTGCATACCCCACACTTGGGATGAAGCCCACAACCTGGGCATGTTCCCTGACCGGGAATCAAACCATGACCATCTGGTTCATAGATCACCGCTCAACTACTGAGCCACTCTGGCCGGGCACCAATTTATACGTCTTAATCCCTTCACACTAAAGCACTTTTCCTGGGTATTCGTTGTCTCTCTCTGTCACTTCATGTGGCAGTCTGCTCAAATGTCACCTCCTGAGAGATCTATCTTGATCACACAATTTGAAATGTTCTCCCACTACTGAGACCTTTGTTTAATTTCTTCATAGGACTTATCTCTGGCTGGCATTATATTATATATGGTTGTTTATTGTTTGTGACTGCTGCCAGAGTGTTAGCTCTATCAGGGCAAGGATTATTTTTTTCTTCATTATTGCATCCCTAGTATCTAGTACTGTACTTGTCACATAATAGATCTTTAAAATGTTTGATGAATGAATGTATGCGTGAATGAATGAATGAAGCATGAACTAGAAGCAGCTCAGGTTGTGCATATGCCCCATTTGTTGACTAAAACTGTGTCACATTAATTTTTGTTCTAAATCTAATAGCTTCCTCCTTTATAAAACTATTTATTTTATTTTATTTTTCTTTATTCTAATCCTCCCAACAACCCTGTGAGGGAGAGAGGTATAATTATGAATCCCATTTATAAATTAAGAAACTGAAGCTCACAGAAGTAACTCGTGACACATCACACAGTTAATAAGTGATGGAGGCAGGAATTCATAGCTGATTAGCTCTAATAGCCACATACTTTTGACTACACTACTCTATACTTCTGGAAAAACTGAACATGTCTATATATTCCTTTTCTACATAATAGCCCTTAAAACTTGAAAATTATCTTTCATACAAAAAAAATCTTCCATATAAAAAGTCTTCCATAATATTACTTCTCCATAGTACATTTGTCCATTATCTATAATTTTTCTCCCATAATTTTCTTTTTAATCAGATGGTATCCTAGTTTTTCTCACCTAAATGCACTCTAATATGTATATGCCCCTCTTATAAGGCAGAGTTCTGATTTAAACCCCTACTGTTCTAGCTGTGATATGACTAGTTGTAAGATCAGTGAGATTATTAGTTTGGTGGTCTGGGACCTGGTTTTCTATTATTGTTGTGGATGCTTGCATTGGATTTAAATAGACAGAGAACACCATTGATGTTGTGATTGACTTTGTGATCAAGTAAACTCTGGAAAATTTCCACGGAACTGCTGTCAGGCACATTGTTTCCTTCATTCTGTCTTATTGTAATTGATCAAAAATCTATTTTATGTAAGTATTCTAAAGGTAAAACTTTTATTTATTTTGTTTAGAATTTATCTGGTTGATTTTTATGCAGCATAGCAATCTAGGAAGTCAGGATCACTGGGAACCATTATTGAATCATCTGTGAAATAATAAATACTTTATAATATTGTTTTATCAGTCATGACATGTTATCATTGTATTTGACTTATTCAGCTTCATTTCTCAGTATATTTTACCCCATTTCTCAAGTCAGATTTATGGTCCTGGAATGTACCCCTTTCTCCTCTGCCTAATGAAAACATTTACTTCTAATCCTATTTTAACCAACTAATACAGACTATTCTTATTTTCCTTGTTTCATTCTGATTGTAAGCATGATTTGATGTGATTTAGCTTTTAAGTCTCATTTTATTCTTGGATACAATGGTTTTTTGTAAGCAGTAGGACAAAAGCTAAGTCTTATGATTGTATATGTATCCATGACACTAGGAATAGTACTTGATATATTGAAGGTGTCATGAAGATTTCTTGTTTAAAGTTACAGGAGATCTGGAAATATACATTTGCTTTTGCTTGCAATTGAAACCTTAGTGATGAATACAGTGCCTGACAAATAGTAAACATTCATTAAATGTTTATTGAATGAATAAATTGGTAAGTTCCCTGCCTTCAGAGGACTTACATTGTAGAGGAGATAGGCAAAACAATGAGCCAATAATCAAATAAAATTATTTCAGATAGACTTGTGCCCAAAAAAGAAATAGAGCAGGGTGATTATCTCTTTTTTGCTATGTTTTAAAAATAGATATTTTACTGGATTTAGAAAGAGAGGAAGGAAGAGGAGAGAGAGAGAGAGAGAGAGAGAGAGAGAGAGAGAGAGAGAGAGAAGAAACATTGACATGAGACAGAAACATCAATCGGTTGCCTCCTATATCAAACCCATAACCTGGGTATGTGCCCTGAACAGGAATTGAACCCGTGACCTTTCTGTGCAAGAGTCAACACTCAACCAAGACACACCAGCCAGGGACAGGGTGATTATCTTAAAGTGACATAAATTGACATAGGTACTACTCAATAACCAGTTTCTTTTGCAAACAAGTATGTGTGTGAAATGACAGGAAGGGTCACAGAGACCACACCTAGGCCTTCCAAAAAACAAATATTATATAAATTCTTCACCTGGGACTTCATAATGTAATCTCATTTTGAAATTGGATCTTTGCAGATATAATCAGTTAAATTAAGTTGAGGTCATACTAGATCAGGGTAGGCCCTAACCTAATGACTGGTGTCTTTATAAGAAGTGGAAAATTTGGGACCAGACACACAGGAGGAATGCTATATAACAACTAAGGCAGAAATTGGATGCAGCTTTAAGGCAAGGGATGCCAAAAATTGGTGGCAATAACAAGGACTAGGCAGAAGCTGGAATAATTCTTCCCTAGAGCCTTTAGCAGGAACATGACCCTACCCACACCTTGATTTCTGACTTCCAGCCTTCAAAACTATAAGGAATTATTTTCTACTGTTTTAAACCACCTTGTTGGTAGTACTTTGTTAATGGCATCCCTAAGAAAATCCTGCATGCTCCAGTTTAGGACAAGTCTTCTTTTGAAGTACATATATACTTTTGCTGTCATGCTAATTTCTAGGCAGGCCTTGGGCTTAGAAAACTAAGGAGAGTGACTAGCATTTGCATTTTTAAGCATTTCTGAAGGAGATTGTTCTCTTAGGGGAAATCTGTGTGTTAGACTTTTCACCAATTCAATTGAAGGAACTTCCATGGATAAAAGTTGGGGAGCTCCAATAAACCTAGGTCAAATCTTAGAGGTTCAAGCACTAAAGGGCATAGGAACATTATTTCACCACTCATCATTTGTAGCTTTACTGTCAAGAATGACTAGGGATTTTAGCATAAATTAACACAAGTACATGAAGCCCACTTCAAAATCATCTCAAATGCACAGAAATAAGGAGGAGGCAACATGATACAGAGCTAAGAAACCTGGCTTGAATCTTTAATCTCAGTTTCTCTACCTTCTCACTGTGTGATCTAGGTCAAGGCACTGAAAGGCTTTAAGCCTCTATTTACTCATCTATGGAATAGGAATAATGCCAGTTGCTCATCAGGGATTTTATGGAAAGTAGAGATAATGTAACAAATCACATAGCAAAGGTCCTGGCAAATATTATACCCTCAATAAATAGTAGCTATTATGAAACTAGGTTAACCCAAAATTTATAAGTATAGAAATATCTATTTCAGAAAGATGAAATCAATTTGGGAAGTTATTTGGGCTGTAAAGGGCAAAGGCAAAACTAATTATGATCACTCTTTATTTAATTCCATCCACAAAGTTAAACTTTGGAGAGTTTTCTGCTCTGGTCTTTAAATTTCTTATAACATTAATTTTTACATTTCTCATAATAGCTGTTGAATGTTTAATATACAAAGTTTTATTTTCACTTTATCCAGTTTTGTTTTAAATCTAGTATTCTTTCCAAGGTTCTTATAGTAAATAATTGCTCATTTTCAATTCCGTAGATTTGGTATTAGCCAAAGTTGAAAGAACATTTCCCCAGCTTAGTGCTGAACATTTATTGTAGTGTGAGACAGAATCTCTTGCTAAACTAAAAGTGGGGATTAGTTCAAATCTACAATCTCATATTGAATGTCAATTTCTCTTCAACTTTGCCCCATGGCAGGGTGCAAGATCAATGTAGGTGAAGGATGGAGGAAGAGACCTTGGAAGGTTTAAGGAATCCCTACTGACAGCTCCTCTCACTGTAGTGTACCAGTTTCCTTTTAGGCTTTCCACTGACACTATGTCCCAGTGCATAAATGTCTTGGCATTAAAAAAAAAAAAAGGTTTCAAGTCGATGGTTCTTTAGTTGTTGTATTCCCTTTGCTATCTTCTCCCCACAGATGCTCTCCTCACACAGTGTTCCCTTTGAAGTAAGCAGCCAGAAATCTTCAGCAGAGAGGAAGCGAGCAAAATGCAGCAGTTGGAACAGTTTGTTTTGCTTACTGCGTGCTCATTTGGGAGCTTTTAGATCTGTGAGGCTGCCAAAGAAGTTCTTCATTCCAACACTTCACCATGGACTTGGGGAGTAGCTTTATAATACTATGCTTGGAGCTGAAACTGAATTATTAGCACAATTAATATTATAGCAGCATCAAAACATCATATCAAGAGGCAATATATTATACGGCTTTGATTTTCAAATTGTAGTCTAGAGCCCACTGGGGGTCCCTAAGATCTTTTTAGGTTATCAGTGCAGTAACATTTTCCATAAGACTAAAATCTCTGTTGCCTTTTGCACTCTTTTCTTTCACAAGACTAGAGTGGAGTATTCCAAACGCTACATGACCTGTGATATTGCAATAGGCTGAATTTAGAAGCAGGGATGAGAATCCAGCATTCTATTAAACTAGACATTAAAGACATTTGTAATAATGTAAAGCCATGTCACCCTCCTCACGCTCTTTTTAGAAAATGTAATTAGTCTATTAAAAATGTTATTCATGTTTGTATATAATGGTTTTATTATTGCTATTTTAATTATGCTTTTTATTTTTAGACTAGAGGCCTGATACACAAAATTTGTGCACTTGGGGTGGTGGTGGGGGGTCCCTCAACCCAGCCTGCACCCTCTCGCAGTCTGAGAACCCTCGGGGGATGTCCACCTGCCGGCTTAGGCCCCATCCCCCTGGGCCTAAGCTGGCAGTCAGACATCCCTCTCATAGTCCAGGGTTCTCACAGTCAGGGGCCCCTTGCTCCTTACTGCCCGCTTGCAGTGGAGGTGGGAGAAGCTCCTGCCACTGCTGCTGCGCTCACCAGCTGAGCGCCCAGTTCTAGCTGAGTAGCGCTCCCCCTGTGGGAGTGCATGGACTACCAAGCGGCAATTCCTACATTGAGCGTCTGTCTCCTGGTGGTCAGTGCACATCATAGCGACCGGTCATCCCACCGTTCAGTCAATTTGCATATTAGGATTTTATTATATAGGACTAGTAGCCCATTTGCAGGAAGAATCCTGCAAGCGACCACTGCGGCCGCATGTGCTGCCACTGCCGCCGCCGTTGCAGCCACCGTGCCTGCACCCGCGCACCACTGCTGCCCGCCCCACTCTGTCCCGCCCCACCCTGCCCTGCCCCACCCAGGCTTTCCCTCTGGCAGCCACCTTGCTTTCCGCTTTTCCTCCCTCTTCCTTCTAAGTTGTCTTCAGTCTTCACTCCTCTCTCCCTCAGTGTATGCAAATTAACTGCCATCATTGTTGGGTAATTTGCATACTTGCCCAGATTGGCTGGTGGGCGTGGCTTTGGCTGGTGGGCGTGGCTTTGGCTGGTGGGCGTGGGTTGGGCATAGCGAAGGTGTGGTCAATTTGCATATTACTGTTTTATTAGGTAGGATAATTATCATTTCACTTGTACTTGTAAGAAATAATACAGAAATTATGTATAATCTTTACCCAGTTTACACTAATGGTAACATCTTGCAAAATTATTGTATCAGATTACACTCAGGATATTGACCTTGATTCAATCAATATATAAAATATATAGAACAGTTCTATCACCACAAGGATATGACTGTTTATTAGTCACACCTGCATCCTTCCCTCACCATAGCCCATGGACCACTAATCTGTTCTCAAATTCTATAACTTTGTTGTTTAAGTGAATCAATACATAAGCATTTAACACTATTATTTTTATTGAACTGACTGGGGTTATGTAGGTTTCAAGTATACAATTCTATAATATATCATCTGTATATTGTATTGTGGTTCACCACCCAAAGTCAAGTCTCCTTCCATCATTCAACATTTATTCCCGCTATATCCCCTCTACCTCCTCTCACAGTCTTTTCTCTAGTAATCACCATACTGTTGTCTATATCTATGCTTTTTCTTTTGCTTAATCCCTTCACCTTTTTAATGAGGCCCTTCAACCCCTTTCCCCTCTGATAGTTGTCAGTCAGTTCTGTGTATCTGTGAGTCTATTTCTATATTGTTTCTTTGCTTATTTTGATCATTAATTCCACATATAAATGATGTCATATGGTATTTGTCTTCCTCTGAGTGGCTTATTTCACTTAGCATAATACTCTCCAGGGCCATTTGTGCTGTTGCAATAGGTAAGATTTCCTTCTTTTTTATGGCTGAGTAGTATTCCATTGTGTAAATGTTCCATGGCTTTTTAAAAAATCTTTATTGTTGAGATTATTACAGATGTCCCTCTCCCCCCCCCTACCCACCCCATTGCACCCATCCATCCAGTTCCCAGCAAGCCCCAGGCCTTCGCCACCCTATTGTCCATGTCCATAGATAATGCATACATGTATATAAGATCTTTATTTAATCTCTTCACACACCCCTACCCGCATTCCCTCTGAGAATCGTCAATCTGTTCCATTTCCATGCCTTTGATTCTATTTTTTCATCAGTTTATTCTGTTCATTTGATTTTATTCATTTATTTTTAGATTCAATTGTTGATAGGTATGTATTTGTTGCCATTTTGTTGTTAATATTTTTTATCTTTTTCTTCTTCTTCCTCTTCTTAAAAAATACCCTTCAGCTGAAACCGGTTTGGCTCAGTGGATAGAGCGTGGGCCTGCCGACTGAAGGGTCCCAGGTTCGATTCCGGTCAAGGGCATGTACATTGGTTGCAGGCACATCCCCGGTGGGGGGTGTGCAGGAGGCAGCTGGTAGATGTTTCTCACTCTCTATCCCTCTCCCTTCCTCTCTGTAAGAAATCAATAAAATATATTTTTAAAAAAATACCCTTCAACATTTCATATAATACTGGTTTGGTGGTGATGAACTCCTTTAGCTTTTTCTTGTCTGTGAAGCTCTTTACTTGACCTTCAATTCCAAATGCTGGCTTTTCTGGGTAGAGTAATCTTGGTGGTAGGTCCTTGGTATTAATCACTTTGAATATTTCTTTCCACTCCTTTCTGTCCTGCATAGTTTCTGTTGAGAAATCAACTGATAGTTTTATGGGCACTCCCTTGTAGGTAACTAACTGCTTTTCTCTTGCTGCATTTAAGATTCTCTCTGTCTTTAGCCTCTGGCATTTTAATTATCATGTGTCTTGGTGTTGTCCTCTTTGGGTTCCTCTTGTTTGGGGTTCTCTGTGCTTCCTGGACTTCTAAGTCTATTTCTTTCACCAGGTAGGGGACGTTTTCTGTCATTAGTTCTTCAAATAGGTTTTCAATATCTTGTTCACTCTCTTCTTCTGGCACCCCCATAATTAGGATGTAGGTATGCTTGAAGTTGTCCCAGAGGCTCCTTACACTATCTTCATATTTTTTCATTCTTTATTCTTTTTGTTCTTCTGATTGGGTGGTTTTTGCTTCCTCATATTTCAAATCATTGAATTGATTTTCAGAATCTTCTACTGTTGAATCCCTGTATATTACTCTTTATTTCACTCAGTGTATGCTTAATTTATGACTGGTCCTTTTCAAACTTTTGGAAGTGTCTAAAAGATTCCTGAGTAACCTTATAACCGTGATTTTGAATTCTATATCCAGCAGTTTGCTTTCTTCCATTTCTTTCAGTTGTGACATGTTTCCTTGTCTCCTCATTTTGGCTGCTTCCCTGTGTTTGTTTCTATGTATTGGGTAGAGCTGCTATGTCTTCTTGAGTTGGTAGAGAGGCCTTGTGTAGTAGGTGTTCTATAGGGCCCAGTGGCTCAGCCTCCCCAGTCACCTTATCTGGGAGTTCTAGATGTACCCCTTTGTGGGTTAGTACCACAGTCTTATTGTAGTTGAGACTTGATTGCTGTTGGTGTCAATAGGAGGAATTTCCCTCCAGGCCAATTGGTTGTGAGGACCAGCTGCAACTAGAGTGGGAGAGCTGCTGTGCAGGAGACACCCTTATGGAGCAGGACTTGCTTCAGTGGGGCTTTGTTGCTCACTGAGTCTTCCCCTTGAGTGTGTCACTTACGGGTGTGTAGAGTTGTAATTTGGTATTGTCTGACACTGATCACTTGATACACTGGCTCTTGGGTCTCCTTTTGCAAAATCAGCCACTGCCTTGGGACACCCAGCACGAGCTACAGAGAGATCTTCAGATTCTTCCTCATGTATTGGGTTTGAAAGCCCCCAGTTGAGGCTCAGCTGTGAAGCAAGGCAGGCTGGTGCAGGTCTTGAGCTTTTTATTGATAGTTTTGGGGATCCCAGATCCAGCTGCAGCTTGTTTGATAGATTTTAGCCTGAGCAAGTATAGGCCATTCATATGCAAAAGCCTCTTCACATAGCTTGGACAGGGCTGTAAATTGGATGAAGCAAGGTCTTAAGGGAATCACCAGGGCTCAGCAAACAAAAATGGCTGCCAGTCATCCCTTATCCTGGGGCAGTCCCAGGATAGGAACAATGATCCCTGTGAGCACCTAAGTCTGGGAGAAAGCCACACTTGATTTTCTGCCCTGATGCCAGACAATCCAGTTTCTCCTAGTCTGTGTCTGTGTTCCCCAGAGCCTCACCCTGGTTCTGGAGCTCAGAGGAAGCAAGACCTTGTAAGTTCAGTTGGTGGTGCTGGCTGTTTCAGAGGAACAACTGGGTCTCCAGCATCCTGTGTGTCACTGAGCTGGTTTTACAGCCTGAAGTTCTTACTGCCTATAGGGACTTCTTCTCACAGCTCTAGGACCCTGGGATGGTGGTTTGGTGTGGGGCTGGGACTCCTTGCTCCTCTGGGCAGCCTCCAGAGAGACGATCTCCCTCCTGAGACATGGGTGCTGAACCAGCCCATTCCGTGTCTCCACAACTCCGCACCTCTTACCAGTCTCAGTGTGCTTTCTTCTTTACTTCTCTCTCTCTTTTTAAATATATTTTATTGATTTTTTAAAAGAAAAGAATGGAGAGGGATAGAGAGTTAGAAACATCGATGAGAGAGAAACATCAATCAGCTGCCTCCTGCACACCCCCTACTGGAGATGTGCCCGCAACCAAGGTACATGCCCTTGACTGGAATTGAACCTGGGACCCTTCAGTCCTGAGGCTGATGCTCTATCCACTGAGCCAAACCACTTAGGGCTCTTCTTTACTTCTTTTGTTGTAGGACTTTCATTCAGCCAGCTTTCTAGAAGTTCTGGATGATGGTTGTTCTGTATTTTAGTTGTAATTTTTATGTGGTTTTGGGAGGCAGCAAGTTCAGGCATTTACCTACACTGCCATCTTAAATCTGTACCGTGGCTTTTTATCCACTTATTTATTGACTAGAGGTTCGGTGCATGAAATTCGTGCATGAGGGTGTGTGTGTGTCCCTCAGCCCAGCCTGAACCCTCTCCAATCTGGGACCCCTTGAGGGCTGTCCGATGGGCTTAAACGGGCAGTCAGACATCCCTCTCACAATCCAGGACTGCTGGCTCCCAACCACTCACCTGCCTGCCTGCCTGATTGCCCCTAACTGCTTCTGCCTGCCAGCCTGATCACCCCCTAACTACTCCCCTGCCAGCCTGATTGATGCCTAACTGCTCCCTTCCCAACCTGGTCGCCCCGAACTGCCCTTACCTGCTGGCCTGGTCACCCTCAACAGCCCTTCCCTGCAGGCCTGGTTGCCCCTAACTGTTCTCCCCTGCAGGCCTGGTTGCCCCCAACTGCCCTCCCCTACTAGCCTGGTCACCCCTAACTTCCCTCCCTTGCCAGCCTGGTCGCCCCTAACTGCCCTCCCCTCCTGGCCCAATTCCGCCTAACTGGCCTCCCCTGCCAGCCTGGTCACCCATAACTGCCCTCCCATGATGGCCTGGTCACCCCTAACTGTCCTCCCCTGCAGGCCTGGTTGCCCCCAACTGCCCTCCCCTGCTGGCCATCTTGTGGCAGCCATTTTGTGTCCACATGGGGTTGGCCATCTTTGACTACATGGGGTGGCCATCTTGTGTGTTGGAGTGATGGTCAATTTGCATATTACCTCTTTATTATATAGGATGGGCATTTCAGTTGCTTCTAAATCTTGGCTATTGTAACTAATACTCCAATGAGTATAGGTGTGCACATAATCTTTTAAATTAGTGTTCCAGGTTTGTTCAGATATACCACTATTCCCAGAAGTAGAATCTCTGGGTAATAAGGCATTTCCATTTTAATTTTTCTGAGGAAGTGGCTCCTGTCTTCCATAGTGGCTGCACCAGTCTGCATTCCCACCAACAGTGCACAATGGTTCCTTTTCTCCACATCCTAAACAATACTTTTTGCTTGTTGATTTATTGATGATAGCTATTCCAACAGGCATGAAGTGATATCTCATTGTGGTTTTAATTTGCATTTCTCTGATGATTAGTGACATTGAGCATGTTTTCGCATGTCTGTTGGCCATCCCTATATGTTCTCTTTGGAGAAGTGTCTATTCATGCACTTTGCCCATTTTAGCATTTATTTTTTATCAGTTTTGATTCCTTATATGAAAATTTTTGATATGTAAAATTCAAAATTACAAAAGGTCTTTGAAATGTTCAATAATATTTTAAAAGTGTAAAGAGAGCATAAAACCAAATGTTTCAGAATTACTAGATAGTGGTGAAGAGCACAATTTGTGAAGCTGACTGTGTGGACTTGACTCCTGGCTTAACCACTTTCCAGTTGGACAAATACTAAGCCTCTTTGTCTATAAGTTTCTGCATCTGCAAAATGGGAAAATCCTCATAAGAACATGATAATTCAATGAGTTCATGTCTAGAAAGCACCTAGAAGAATGCCTGGTAGTAATTACCATGTAAGAGTTAGAAATTATTTTTATTGGATGTCCAAGATCTAGCTTTAGTTGGATGCAAAGGGCCAATTAAGGATACAGAAGTAGCTCTGCCCCTTGAACCCACAATTACAATATTTTTCCTACCTTCTCCTCATGTCCAAATCCCACCTGTCATAAGTGATAGGTCAAATTCTACCTCTAACTCGGTGTTTCTTAAGCCCTTTGCACTGTTTGAAAACCAAGTCACTCATTATGGTCCTTGCTCATGCTTGCGTTTAACCACATGCTATAAAAACGGAATCTTTAATTGTTTCAGTGTGAGTGTGTCTGGGCAGCATATCCAGATTGTAACAATCTGAGACTGTCTCATAGGGTATTTTGTATTCTTAATGCCTTACACATAAAGAGTGCTTAGGACAGTGATGGGCAACCTTTTGAGCTTGGTGTGTCAAACTTTGCCAAAAAACTGAGCATAACTCAGGTAGTGTGTCACTTTGAGGAAAAAAACATTATTTCACAAATGTTTCATCTTCAGGAGCAGCAAATGTTTCATCCTCAGCATGCGGCCACCTCAGCGGCCGCGTGTCATCAGAAATGGCTACGTGTGTCAGTGCTGACATGCGTTTCATAGGTTCACCATCAATGGCTTAAGATATGCCTTTAAAAAATATTTATTTTATTTTTTATTATTATTTTTAATCCTCACCTGATATTTTTTCCATTGACTTTTAGTGTGAGTGGAAGGGAGGGAGGGAGGAAGGTAAGAGGGGGAGAGAGAGAGAGAGAAACATCAATGTGAGAGAGACACATTGATTGGTTGCCTCCCACAGGTGCCCCAACCCGGGAAGACCAAGGACAGGGATTGAAACTGCAACCCAAGGTACATGCCTTTGACCAGGAATGGAACCTGCAACCCTGTAGTGTGCTGGCTAGCACTCTAACCACTGTGCACACTGGCTAAGACAGGATATGCCTTTTAAATGCATGAACTATATGAAAATGTAAGAAATGTATTAATCTTAAGCCTATACTTTTTATTTGATAAGATGTTTTCAAATTGAGGACTCTAGTAAACTGTGTACTTTTAAGATAACCTTTGAAAATATTTACCAAGCAAAGCTTAAGAATGAGAGATTGATAAAAATATTACAAGTTTGTATTGATGTCAATTCATTTATTGATATCAATTGGAAATGAGGTTATTTTCTGTATATGTACTGTATATGTATGCATTATGTATATGTAGTATGTATGTGAACATATATATATAGGAGATTATATATATATAAAACTAGAGGCCTGGTACACAAAATTCATGCATGGGAGGGAGGGTCCTCTCAGCCCAGCCTGCACCCTATCCAATCTGGGACCCCTGGGGGGATGTCTGATTGCCAGTTTAGGTCCAATCCCAACAGTTGGCATTCACTCTCACAAGCCTGGACTGATGGCTCCTAATTGCTCACCTGCCTGCTGGCCTGGTTGCCCCTAACTGCCCCCCTCTGCCAGCCTAATCACCACTCACTGCCCCCCCTGCTGGCCATGTTGCCTCCAACTACCCAATCCCTGCTGGTCTGGTTGCCCCTAACTGCCCGCCCCTGCCAGCCTGGTCACACCTAACTGCACACCCCGCTGGCCTGTTCACCACTAACTGCCCCCCCCCACCAGCCTGGTCCCTCCTAACTGCCCCCTCCCGCTGGCCTGTTCGCCCTTCCCCTGCTACCAGCCTGATTGCCTCTTACTGCCTTCCCTGCCGGCCATGTCACCTCCAACTGCACCCCCTGCTGGCCTGGTCACCCCACACAGCCTGCTGTGAAGCCGTTCAGTCATCTCTCACTATCCCCCCTGCTGGCCTGGTCGTAGGCAGCCATCTTGTGAGGGCGTGAGGGTTAATTTGCATGTTGCCTCTTTATTATATAGAACTATAAAGAAACAGTTATGTTATTGAGCTACTGAAGTGAGGAATCTGTGGGCTTATTTCCATACTTATGGTCATATAAGGCTACAGATTCACAAATAACAAAGGCTAAATGTGAGCCTATATTATATCCCAATTCTTGGAAAACCTCGCAATTAAGGGACAAAATCCTTGTAAAGTACATTTATCTTGTACATATATAAAGTACATATATTTATCTTGTACATATATAAAGTACATATATTGTTATATTTGTGAATTCTTCACACATGAAACATGGAAATTTGAAACAATTATGTAGAGCACAAGGACAACATCCTATCTAATAAAGAGGGAATATGCTAATTGACCCTCACACTGACACAAAGATGGTGGTGTCCACAGCCAATAAGGAGATAATATGCTAATTGACTGTCCCACCCTCAAAGATGGTGGCACCCACAGCCAATAAGGAGGGAATATGCTAATTGTTGCTCCTCCTTCAAAGATGGCAGCTCCCACAGCCAATAAGGAGGGAATATGCTAATTGACTGTCATGCCTTCAAAGATGGTGGCACCCACAGCCAAAAGATGGTGGCACCCAGTCCCCTCAGCCCCACCAGGGCGGCAGGCGTGCAGCAAGGCTGGGCCTGCCCCTAGGCGGGCCCAGCCTCTCCACGTGCCTGCCTTCAGAGTCTCTCCATCCCCTCAGCCCTCCAGTCACACAGGGCCAGCCCAAGGCACAGGCAAGCCTCGGATGGCAGTGCCCAGCCACCACCCTAGGCATAGGCAAGCCTCAGATGTTGGCTGCCCAGCCGCCCAGGGCCACCTGAGGCTCAGGTAACCAGGGCCGGCCGAGGCTTGTGCTGCTGGCAGTGTCAGCAGCAGAGGTGTGATGGGGCATCACCTTCCCCTGATCACCAGGTCGTCTCCAACCCCTCACGGCTCCCAGACTGTGAGAGGGGGAAGTCTGGGCTGAGGGACCCCCCACTCTAGTGTATGAATTTTCATGCACCAGGCTTCTAGTACCTATATAATAACCAAAAATGTCTGCTGCAGCATCAATCCTAAATAGTAAGGGACTGTAATGCACTGAGACCCTGGGTAATCAGAGGCTCTGGGATTGATGCCAGGGTAAAACCTAATACCAAGTGTGATCATATGGTCCAATAGCCCATTTTGGCAAGTCTCTAATACCAAGCCACCTTCCTGACTCCAATGCTTCCAAAGTTAAACTACATTAACACCACAATAATCTATGAATGTCAATTATATTTAGAAAATCAGGATCACATGATACGGGTAGGTTTGTATTTTCCTGCTATTTAAGGCACATGAACAAAATCCTTGGAAACTTGATAAAATGACATAGTTGTGTTTAATTTTGATAAAATAATGTTCTTTTCTTATTTTTGTAATCATTCGGTAATACTTGGGTATTTTCTTCCTTGTCCTATCACACATGGCACATTGCTATACTTATTAGTTTCTATGTTTTCTTTCCCCAAGACTGAGTTCTTAACCTTATTTTGTGACATTTAAATCTTCAAAAATTTGATTAAAGCTCTGGATTTAAGCCACAGAAAGTGTAGCAGCATACAGCAACATTTATCTGCTCTTTTAAAATGAAAAAAAATATTATTCATATTTACAATAAAATTGAAACATGCTTAGATGCTTAGATAGTATATGTCTATAGCTCCATCTTTGCATTCCCAGATGTATTAATAAAAAAAGACTATGAATATCCCATTAATGTTCACAGTGAGTTTTTGTGAATCAAGTTCCATTATTAGAATCCTAATAACTATAAAGCTTACTTATAAATGCCATTGTGACTTTTAGAGTCTGTCTTTAGGAATGCAGTACACTGGAAATAAGTGTGTAGCAATTGCCCTTAATTTTTTCACTATTCTACCCACCTCACCCAGTTTCCTCTCCACTCCTTGTTACCTTTCTAAAACACAAATCAAAATATTGCCTCCTTGCTTAGAAAGCATCAAATACTTCCCCTCATTGTTGCTCCTAAGGTTCATTGTGTTTGGAATCACTGTAGATGCTTTATAATAAGCAGATGCATCACAAAGATGCTGATTCTGGAGACCTTGAGTGAAACCTAGGAATTTGCATTTCTTTACATTTTTAATCCTCACCTGAGGATATGTTTTTATTTATTGTAGAAAGAGATGAAAGGATGAAAGGAGGGAGGGAGGGAGGGAGGGAGGAAGACAGAGAGAGAGAGAGAGAGAGAGAGAGAGAGAGAGAGAGAGAGAGAGAGAAACATCGATGTGAGAGAGAGAAACATCACTGGGTTGCCTCCCATATGTTCCTCAACTGGGGATTGAACCCACATTTTGAATAAGTACCCTACTGTTTTGAGATGCTGGTAGTTTAAAAACTAAACTTTCAGAAATATCAATCTTCAGGATCAATGTTCCATTTTTAAATCTGACTTTCAAGGTTATGTTTGATTTGGCTCTGCATACCAATTATACAAAGGTATTTTTAAAATCATTAATGGATATTGGGTTTTGTTTAAGTGCCGTCTTGGCATTTGGAATTTAGAGGAAATCCTTTTTTGGCACTTAGATGTGATTTTTTTAAAATAGATTTTCTAACATCTCTCAGGTAGACTTAATGGTATCTCTTAAATCCATCTACCACTTCTCCTCATCTTCCCAGTAAATACCTTTATTTAATGGATACCATCTCTGTCTTGTACTATTGCCCCAGCTTCCTAGCTGATCTTCCAGCCTCTGGTCATGTACACTTTTATTCTTTCATTAGAGGATTGGTGCACAAAATTCTTGCATGGGGGGGTGTGTCCCTCAGCCCAGCCTTTACCCTCTCCAATCTGGGACCCCTCGACGGATGTCTGACTGCCCGTTTTGGACATCCCTCTCACAATCCAGGACTGCTGGCTCCCAACCACTCGCCTGCCTGCCTGATTGCCCCTAACTGCTTCTGCCTGCCAGCCTGATCACCCCCTAACCAGTCCCCTGCCAGCCTTATCAACACCTAACTGCTCCCCTGCCTGCCTGATTGCCCCTAACTGCCCTCCCCTGACTGCCTGGTCACACCCAACTGTCCTCCCCTGCAGGCCTGGTCGCCCCCAACTGCCCTCCCCTGCTGGCCCGGTAACCCCTAACTGCCCTCCCTTGCCAGCCTGGTCACCCCAAACTGCCCTCCCCTGCTGGCCCGGTCACCGCTAACTGCCCTCCTTTCTGGCCTGATCTCCCACAACTGCCCTCCCCTGCAGGCCCGGTCCCCCCAACTGCCGTACCCTGCAGGCCTGGTCCCCCCCAAATGCCCTCCCCTGTACGCCTGGTCCCCCCCAACTGCCCTCCCTTGCAGGCCTGGGTCCCCCCAAGTGTCCTCCACTTTAGGCCTGGTACCCCCCAACTGCCCTCCCCTACAGGCCTAGTCCCCCCAAACTGCCCATACCTGCAGGCCTGGTCTCCCCAACTCCCCTCCCCCACAGGCCTGGTCCCTCCCAACTGCCCTCTCCTGCAGGCCTGGTCCCCCCAAACTGCCCTCTATTGCAGGCATGAGTTCCCCCCAATTGCCCTCCCTTGCTGGCCTGTTCTGCCCCAACTGTCCCCCTCTGCCGGCCTGGCCACCCCCAACTGCCCTCCTCTGCTGGCCTGGTCACCCCTAAGTGCCCACAACTGCCCTCCCCTGCAGGCCATCTTGTGGTGGCCATCTTGTGTCCACATGGGGGCAGCCATCTTTGACCACATGGGGTGGCTATCTTGTGTCTTGGAGTGATGATCAATTTGCATATTACTATTTTATTAGATAGGATTATTCCCTATTTAAAGATGAAGAATATTAAGGAGTAGAAAGTAGTGGAACCAAGATGAAAAGCTGATCACTTTAGCACCGTGCTTAAAATCACATAATAGGACTCCTTTACCTTCATTATAAAATCTTTGCTTCATATATGACCCCAAACCTCCTTCCTTCTTCCTCACACACTCTGCTCTGCTCTACCAATCTAAAACTATTCCTGGAATGCATAGTGCTTTTTAATAACATTAGAGTATTATGCATTATATATAACACATTGTATGAATAGAAAAATGAATGCTCCTTTGTCTGACAAACTAGGAAAAATATGTCACATGCTGGGCAGATATCAGGCCAAAGGAGCTTTCATTGGGAGCAGAGCACAGGCTGGATTTTGATTGTCTTTCCTCATACCTCAGTTCCTTTGTATGATACACAAATTGTGGTGGGCCCCAATGCCAATGCCACTGTATGTGTGCTGACTCTAGGGGATCAAATTTCTTTTTAAAAAAATAAGTTTTTTATTGCTTTTAGAGAGAGAGGAAATGAGAGGGATAGAAACATTGATGATAGAGAAATATTGATCAGCTGCCTCCTGCACATCCCCTACTGGGGATCTAACCTGCAACCCAGGCATGTGCCCTGACCCGGTATTGAACAGTGACCTCCTGGTTCATAGGTCAATGTTCAATCACTCAGAAACACTGGTAGGGCTGAAATGTTCTTTTGCTCTGTATGGTGAGCAATCCTTTAATACTTGACTTAAATCAATCTTTCTTCCCTTTCTCCCTCCCTCCCTTCCTGTCTTCTTTCAACAAGATAATTCCTGATGCCTACTGTATGAAAGGATATAGTAGTGAGCATGATAAACATGGTCCCATCCTTTATGGGGTTAGCCGACTAGCAGAAAGGAATTTTTATCCTTCTGGAAGCCTTCCAGAGATCCCCAGGCAAAATAATCACTCCACCATCCCCGCTTTAATGGCATTTTGTGCATGTGACTTATCTGGTCTACATGACTCAGTTTCCTCAAATTTGAAATGACAATAATGAAAAACTATCATGTGAGTATACTACTGTGCTAATTTTAAAATCATCTAAAGTAGCTGTTAGTGCAGAGAGTACTTAATTAGATGGCCACAGGTACATCTTTTAATCTTCTAGAGAGATTATTAATTAGAATTACCTTGTCTCTGGTGAGATTCAAATTATGGTGAATGGGTGTGGGAAGGACCAGGGAGGATGGCCTGAAATAAAAGCCTCCATGGATATCTGTTCTGTGGACTTGCCATTTTTCTATGCAATTATTTCAGAATACTCTGTATTTGTAATAATCCCTTTCTTATCTTCAGGGGATATATCCAAGACCCCCAATGGATACCTAAAACCATAGGTAATACTGAGCCCTATGTATCTTATATTTGTCCTACACATACATACCTATAATAGAGTTTAATTGATAAGTGAGGAACAGTAAGAGATTAATAATAATCCTACCTAATAAAAGAGTAATATGCAAATTGACCATCACTCCAACACACAAGATGGCTGCCCCCATGTGGTCAAAGAGGGACCCCATGTGGACACAAGATGGCTGCCACAAGATGACTGGCAGGGCAGGGCAGTTGGGAGGGACCAGGCCTGCAAGGGAGGGCAGTTGGGGGTGATCAGGCCTGCAGGGGAGGGCAGTTGGGGGTGATCAGGCTTGCAGGGGAGGGCAGTTTGGGGGACCAGGCCTGCAGGGGAGGGCAGTTGGGGGGGGACCAGGTCTGCAAGGGAGGGCAGTTGGGCATGACCAGGCCAGCAGGGGAGGGCAGTTGGGGGGGCCAGGCCTGCAGGGGAGGGCAGTTGGGGGGAACCACGCCAGCTGCAGGCAGTTGGGGGGAATCAGGCCAGCAGGGGAGAGCAGTTAGGGGCGACCAGGCCGGCAGGGGAGGGCAGTTGGGGGAACTAGGCCTGCAGGGGAGGGCAGTTAGGGGCGACCAGGCCGGCAGCGGAGGGCAGTTAGGGGTGACCAGGCTAGCAGGGGAGGGGAGTTGGGGGAACTAGGCCTGCAGGGGAGGGCAGTTGGGTGGGACCAGTCCTGCAGGGGAGGGCAGTTGTGGGGGACCAGACCTGCAGGGGAGGGCAGTTGGGAGGGACCAGGCCTGCAGGGGAGGGAAATTGGGAGGGATCAGGCCTGAAGGGGAGGGCAGTTGGGTGTGATCAGGCCTGCAGGAGAGAGCAGTTAGGGGCGACCAGGTGGCAGGGGAGGGCAATTAGGGGTGACCGGGCCAGCAGGGGAGGGCAGTTGGGAGGGACCAGGCCTGCAAGGGAGGGCAGTTGGGGGTGATCAGGCCTGCAGGGGAGGGCAGTTGGGGGTGATCAGGCCTGCAGGGGAGGGCAGTTTGCGGGGACCAGGCCTGCAGGGGAGGGCAGTTGGGGGGAACCATGCCAGCTGCAGGCAGTTGGGGGGAATCAGGCCAGCAGGGGAGAGCAGTTAGGGGCGACCAGCTGGCAGGGGAGGGCAGTTGGGGGAACTAGGCCTGCAGGGGAGGGCAGTTAGGGGCGACCAGGCCGGCAGCAGAGGGCAGTTAGGGGTGACCAGGCTAGCAGGGGAGGGGAGTTGGGGGAACTAGGCCTGCAGGGGAGGGCAGTTGGGTGGGACCAGTCCTGCAGGGGAGGGCAGTTGTGGGGGACCAGACCTGCAGGGGAGGGCAGTTGGGAGGGACCAGGCCTGCAGGGGAGGGAAATTGGGAGGGATCAGGCCTGAAGGGGAGGGCAGTTGGGTGTGATCAGGCCTGCAGGAGAGAGCAGTTAGGGGCGACCAGGTGGCAGGGGAGGGCAATTAGGGGTGACCGGGCCAGCAGGGGAGGGCAGTTGGGGGGGACCAGGCCTGCAGGTGAGGGCAGTTGGGGGGAATCAGGCCTGCAGGGGAGGGCAGTTAGGGGTGGCCAGGCTTTGCAAGGGAGGGCAGTTAGGGGTGACCAGGCCAGCAGGGGGGGCAGTTAGGGGCAATCAGGCTGGCAGGGGAGCAGTTAGGCATCGATCAGGCTGGCCAGGGAGTGGTTAAGTGGTGATCAGGCTGGCAGGCAGAAGCAGTTAGGGGCAATCAGGCAGGCAGGCAGGCTAGCAGTTGGTAGCCAGCAGTCCTGGATTGTGAGAGGGATCCCAGATTGGAGAGGGTGCAGGCTGGGCTGAGGGACAACACCCCTCCCCCCCCTGCACGAATTTCGTGCACCAGGCCTCTAGTACCCATATATAAAAGCCTATGTGACCAGCAGGCCAGTCAACTGGCTGGTAGCTATGATGCACACTGACCAACAGGGGGCAGATGCTCAACACAGGAGCTGCTGAGCAACAGCAACTTTGCAGAGTGCCTTCTCATGCTCTGGTCCCCCTTGGGGGATGTCGGACTGCTGGTTTCTGCCCTATCCCCGCAGGCCAGGCTGAGGGACCCCACCTGCCAGAGGGACCTTGCTCACTCTGCAGACACCCTTCAAGCCCTGAAGCCACTCCAGGTGCAGCTGACTGGGGAGGAACTGAGGGAGGTTGGCTCCAGGGCATGTCCAGCCTGTCTTGCTCAGTCTTGCCCCTCCAGCCACCTTCTAATCAATTTACTTTCAATATGCATGAATCCATGCACCGGGGCACTAGTACTTAATAATAAAGTAGAACAATTAAAACAGTATGTTGCAATAAAAGCTGTGTGAATGTTTGTTCTCTCTCTGACTCTCTCTCTGACTCTCTCTCTCTCTCTCTCTCTCTCTCTCTCTCTCTCTGTCACACATACACACACTTACTTTCTCAAAATATCTTATTTTGCTGTAATCATCCTTCTTCTTCAGATCATGAGAAATGACACAATGCCTGTGTGACGTAGCATTGCTATTATTAACCTTCTGACAACATGTCAGAGGAGGATCATCTGATTCTGATCCTGGATCATTGAGCCATGACGATGTCAATGTTTGTATATCAGGAACAGACAATGTCATGGTTGGGGAAATGTATTATTTTTGGACCACAAGTAACTGAAACCACAGAAAGTGAAACCAAGGATTAGGAGGGACTGCTGTATTGGGAAATATACTCAACTAACATTTGAGATTTTCTATACAAATAGCATTAGTCATTGTAGATTTAATCAGAAGATAATGAACTGTATCTTGACATATTTTAAATAAATGTGGTTTAATAGTGCAGATTGGTAATTTGATCAATGATTTTCAATAAAATATGTAGAGAAAGACTAAATGTTATCACAGCAACCTGCTAAAATATGATCAATCATTATTTTAATATTCTACAAATATAAAACATGGTATGATTTAAAACTTACATATAACAGGACACTAAAGAAAATAATCTAGGGAAAAGGAAAGTTATAAGATCTATATATATATAAAAGCCTAAGCGACCGAATGACCAAACGAATGGTCAACTGATTGCTATGATGTGCACTGACCACCAGGGGGCAGACGCTCAACACAGGAGCTGCCCCCTGGTGGTCAGTGTGCTCCCACAGCAAGATTGCCACTCAGCTGACCGACTCTTCCCAGTGGTCCACCAGCCTGGCAGCAGCCACTCACTCCCTCAGTAGTCCTGCAGGTCCAATCTCCAGAGAATGGGCCAGGCACTGGCAGAGGTATGCCACCAGCACTATCCTGACAGCACTGCCAACCTCCTAGAAGTCATCCTTGAGCACCATGGTCACTTCCCCTCCCTAGACGCTCTGCAAGGAAGAAATTATATAAAAGCGGCCTCCAGGTGGCTTCCAACAACCAGCGGGAATGTCAGCGGGATGGATCCAGATCCCTGGCTGGCAAGGGCATCCCACCGCCCAACCTGAGGGTTGATAGTGTCCCGCGCTCCCCCTCCCCCCGCCCCCTGCCTCCTTGGGACAGGTGCCAGACACAGGGCTCACAGCTGGTAAGCACTGCTGCTGTGTCGCAAGCCTCTCACAATCAGGACTGACTGAGCATGAGCCAGCAGCAGGCACAGCAGGGCCAGGATAAGCGGGAGTGGCAGGCAGGAGTGGCAGGTGGTGTTGGACTGCTGGTTTTGGCTCAATCCCTGCAGGCCACAACAAGGGACCCCACCCATGCACGAATTCATGCAGTGAGCCTCTAATATAATCATAAAAAGTTATTTTCAAACTTGAATTCTACTAGTTATCTCACTGGCTATTCCTGTTCTTTCTTTCCTCCATATGTTCTTTTTTGTATTCATCATAACTACAATTATAGTTTTGGCTATCTTTGAACAAGTGAAATGAAACTCAGTGTCTTATCTGCTTACAGTTCTTCCATAAATTTCTGTGATATTTGCATAACCACTGGAATAATAAAGTACTGGTATATTAATGAAATTTAAGTCTTTACCCCTTGAAAGGCATTATAACTATTAAGGGCATAGGGGAGAAGTATACTATTATTTTTATACATCTACTAGAGGCCTGGTGCATGAAATTCATGCATGGGGGGGATGTCCCTCAGCCCATCCTGCACCCTCGCCAGTCTGGGACCCCTCGAGGGATGTCCGACTGCCCGTTTAGGCCTGATCCTGGTGGGATAGGGCCTAAACGGGCAGTCGGACATCCCTCTCACACTCCAGGACTGCTGGCTCCCAACTGCTCACCTGCCTGCCTTCCTGATTGCCCCTAACCGCTTCTGCCTGCCAGCCTGATCACCCCCTAACCACTCCCCTGCCAGCCTGATTGATGCCTAACTGCTCCCCTGCCAGCGTGTTTGCCCCTAAGTGCCCTCCCCTTTAGGCCTGGTTACCCCAAACTGCCCTCCCCTGCAGGCCTTGTCCCCCCAACTTCTCTCCTCTGCAGGCCTGGGTCCCACCCAACTGCCCTTCCCTGCAGGCCCAGTCACCCCCAACTTCCTTCCTCTGCTGGCCTGGTCAACCTTAACTGCCCTCCCCTGCAGGCTTTATTGCCCTCAACTGCCCTCCCTTGCAGGCCTGGTCCCTCCTAATTGCCCTCCCCTGCTGGCCATCTTGTGGTGGCCATCTTGTGTCTACATGGGGGCAGGATCTTTGACCACATGGGGGCATCCATCTTGTGTATTGGAGTAATTGTCAATCTGCATATTACTCTTTTATTAGATAGGATAGAGGCCTGGTGCATGGGTGGGGGCCAGCTGGTTAGCCCTGAAGGGTATCCCGGATCAGGGTGGGGGTTCCCTTGGGGTGTGGAGTGGCCTGGGTAAAGAGCCTGTGATGGTTTGCAGGCCAGCCACTCCCTCTGGCGACCCAAGCAGAGGCCCTGGTATCTAGGATTTATGTATCTTCTACAATTGAAACTTTGTAGCCTGGAGCGGAGCCAAGCCTCCTGCTCACTCTGTGGCCAGCAGCCATTTCTTTTGGGGTTTGTGTATCTTCTATAATTGAAACTTTGTAGCCTGGAGTGGAGGCCTAGGCCAGCCAGGGCTACAGAAGCTTTGCTTCCTCCATTGCCGGGGGCAAACCTTGCCTCCTGCTCTTTCCAGGTCAGTGGCTGCTGCCATTTCTGTTTGGATTTGTGTACCTTCTATAATTGATACTTTGTAGCCTTGAGTGGAGGCTTAGGCCAGCAACGGCAGGCAGAAAGCTTGGCTTCCTTTGTTACCAGGGAAACCCAAGCCTCCCTCCTGCTCTCTGTGGCTGTAGCGATCTTGGTTGGGTTTATTTGCATATTTGCTCCTGATTGGCTGTTGGGCGTGGCTTTGTGGGTGTGGCTTGTGGGTGTAGCAGAGTTAGGGTCAATTTGCATATTACTCTTTTATTAGGTAGGATAACAATCTGCTAGTTACCCCTTTCAGTTCCCAAAATTTATTCTTCCCTTCTTTCTGTATATATCTTATCCCACCTAGTAACAACATTTCCTGCCTTCCTTTGAAGCTAATTATATATTTACTGGGTTCTCTTTCTTTCTCCTTTTCCTGGGTCAGAACACAGAAGGGTGGTTACCTAGCTTCAACCAGGCAGACAAGGATAATACTTGAAGGTATTTTCTCAATCAGGCCCAATTTCCTCTCCAGGGGACATTTGGAAATATCTAGAGACATTTTTGGTTGAAACAACTGAGGGATTGTAAACTGTGGGCATTTAGTGGGTAGAGGCCAGGGATGCACCTAAGCATTCTGCAATGCACATGAAAACTGCCCTCCCCCATGAAAAAAATTACCCTATCCCAATATATTTGTATCACTGAGATTTAGAAACACCGGTCTAGCAAACATTAGACAAAGTTCTGGTGATACTGATTTCATGAATAGTCTCGTGGAGCAGAGCTAGTAACTCTATCAGCCTTGGATGGCCACAAAAATAATCAGGAGGGAGAAATATACCTCTGTTTTATTTAAGCTACTGTATAATTTTGTCTTTTCTTTGTCCTATGAAACAAATAGTAATATTTCTGATTTTATAGGATTAAGAAGCTAAAATTGATTGAGATCACATGTTTTGTCTACTAGCTGTATTTATGTACAGCTAGTAGATAATGAGCCTGATGTTAAAATGCAGATGTGTTTGATCTCAAATCCTGTTATCTTTATACTCTGCTATGCTGCCTCATTAACTACTGAATGAGATTTTCTAAGAGTTAGATATCAGCATCTATCTGTATTAAAAACAACTAATAATCTGGCCAGTGTTGCTCAGTGGTTGAGCATCAACCTATGATCCAGAAGGTCACAGTTCAATTACTGGTCAGGGCACATGCCAGGGTTGGGGCTTAATCCCCAGTGTGGGGCATGCAAGAGGTAGCCGATCAATGATTCTCTCTCATCATTGATGTTTCTATCTCTCTCTCCCTTTCCCATCCTCTCTGAAATCAATAAAAATATATATTTTTAAAAATCTCACAGAGAGTAATGAGCAGTCTCAATCAAGTACCATTTGTAAATAATATTTAAACAATAAAATCCCTAGGTGATTTTTTTTTTCTTTCTCTACCTTCTAGTGATTTCTCAGATTTTAGTTATTAGAGTTACTAGTATATCAAACCTGTATTTCCTTGTCACATCTCTTTCTCTAGTGTAGCTTGCTAGAGCATTTGTTCTTGTTGTGGTGTGGTAGTGGTACAGCTTCTCTGTTGCCTTTTTGGTTTTAGCTTTTCTCTTATATGAGCTGGAAGATTATGCTTAAAATATGTGTGAGGCACCTACCAGATGTGATAGCCTAAAGTTAGGGGATAGAGGAATCAGTGGATGATCCAATTCAAGAAAAATTTCTGAGGCAAAATAGAGTCTTGGTCATAAAAGCAGGGTTTAAGACAGAATCTTGCAGGACAGAAAGGTTTGAATGTTATCAATAGCTAGGCAAGTGTCTAGAATGTTTGCAATTTTAAAATTAGATGTTTGATATTGTTGGTTGCTCAGGAATTCTCTAGTCTGTTTATCTAAGGGCCAAGCAAGTACTGATCCTAATCTGTAGCACAGGAAGATGATACATATTGTATCTAAAACCTTTGGGGACTGTGATCAGAGACTCATGTCTTACATCTGGTTTCCAGATGGAATATTTTGGAACCTTAGTGACTTCAGCAGGGCTTGAGGCTCTTTCTCATTAGAGTAAACACATAGGGTTCCTGGCATTAGAGAGTGATTATTGTTCTTTTCATTGATATCTGATGTTAGAAAGGTCTTCATGCAGAGATCAGGTTATGGGATTCATTTGTTAACATAAAACCATTTTCATGGCATCATTGTTTGCATAATGCTGTCTCTGCTAAAATAAGTGTCAGTGTTACAGATGTTTGAGTGAAAGAAAATTAAATTGCAAACTGGATTTAAGATTTAAATTCAAGAGATTAGAATTTCATATTAAGGGGGTCTGAGAGGTGCAGAAAGAGATTGGACAAAAATCTTACACCTATGGATGAAGATAGTGGCGGGGGAATAAGGGTGTGGGGTGGCGTGGGGAATCAGGTGAGAGGAGCTATGGGGGGAAAAAAAGGAACACCTGTAATAATCTGAACAATAAAGATTTATTTAAGAAAAAGAGTAGGTCTGGAGACAGAATGCATCAGAAATCAGGTAAACAGATAAGAGGACAAAATAAAATGAGAAGTCAGAAATCAAGATAATCATGAGCATTACCATCCATAGAAGTTGAAGAGGCAGATAAATGTGGGTATTTAACTATCCAGTCAAATATTCAGGAATGTGGAAGAAACACTTGCAGACTAAAGACCAGTCACTGAGAAACAACCACGTGCTCAGATCAAAAGCATTTATATGCTTCTTATTTAGGAAGACTTCCATTCCCCTCTAGGTTCTCAAGATTCTGGGGAGAGGATATAGATAACTGAAAGCATCTGATTGATGGTCAAAGTTATGCTACTAGATAGAAGAAATGGATTTATACAGATATTTAAATTACAATGTATTTATATGTTTAAGTTGGCATTTATTGAGCCCCTCTTCTGTGTAAGTCTAATTCTAGTTGATGGGGAAAGAGATAGAAGTAAGCCATGGACCCTCTTCTTCAGTAATTCACTTTTTGAAGATACAGAGTCTGTCATCAACAGATGGACTACAATATAGTGTGAGAAATCACATGATAATAAATATCTACAGGTTGCTATGGGAGAGCAGAGAAGGATAGAGAGATCAGAGAATACTTCCTGCAAGAGGTGGGACTTGGGCTGAAGATTGAAAAGTAAATAAGAATTAGGTGAAGAAGTCTATGAAGTTAAAGCAAAATAGAGGCTGAGAGAAAACTACAAAGGCATGGAAATGTGAGATATCTTGGTGTTCTGAGATTCATTCAATAAATATTTATTGAGCATGGAAATTGTGCTAGGAATGGATCTAGGTATTGGGGATATAGTTATAGGTGAGATAGACACAATCCTGAACTTCATGAATCTTGCATTCTATTCAGAGAGATAAACACCTACAAGGAATTTTAATAGAGTGTGATAAGTGCTTTGAAAGGGGCAATAACAGAGCACTGAAGAGGGAGCCCAGAAGGAGAACATTTATCTCAGCATGAGGGAGGAGGAAGTAGGGGGTAGCGTGTCTGAGAAAGTGTCCCTTAGGATATAATTGAGTCTTAAAGAATGAGTATAAATTAACCAGGCAAAGAATTTGGGAAAGTAGCAGCAGTATTAGTAGTGAACAAAAAGGCAATGAGGCAAGTGAAAACCTGGTGTCTTTAAGAAACTGTGAGTATATCTGGAAGTTAAAGATATTGGTAATTTGTTTGATTGATCATGGATCCTAAGTTGGATAGAGAAAAGGAATACATGCAGGTATTATCTATAGACTGAGAGGAAATGGGAATGAAAGACGTTAAGAATTTTCTTTGAAACCAAATAGCAAATATAGGGATAATAAGGGAGTTTAAGAGTTGGAAGGATGTGTGGTTGGGATAAGTATGTGGAGAATATATTTTTGATATGAAAGGTGAAAGAATCGTGGTTGGTGACAAGTCTTGGATGTGACTATGAAAGTGTAGAGGAGGTATAAGTCACTGTCAATGAAATAAGTAAGAAATAAGTAAGTAAGGCCAATGCATTGGATATCTTATGCACTTGGATGTGGAATCATCCAAGATAGTGACAGTATTTGGGGTAGGGAGGAAGCCAACTACCCTTATCTTTAGTAAATATACAGGAGTGGGCATGAAATTCATAGATGACAACAACACAGAAGTGATTTGTGTATTTAGATGACACGAGATTATCATGATGGTTGAAATAGCATTGGAAATTGAGGTAATGCATATCTGACCTGTTGTCATAGTGACATTTGATGCTGTAGAACATGCAGCTGAGCTCAATGGACAGCTGAGTTTTAGTTAAGATAGAAAAAAAGAAAAGAAACTGCTCTATGGTCCAGTGATTCAACTTCTGGGAATATATCTGAAGAAACCTCAAACATTAATTCAAAAGAATATATGCAACCCTAGGTTCATTGCAGTATTATTTACCACTAAAGGCCTGGTGCACAAAATTCATGCACGGGGGTGGGGGTGAGTCCCTCAGCTCATCCTCCATCCTCTCGCAATCCGGGACCCCTCGGGGGATGTCTGACTGCCAGTTTAGGCCTGATCCTGCAGGGATCCCTGCAGGATTAGGCCTAGACCGGCAGTCGGATATCCCTCTCACAATCAGGGACCGCTGACTCCTAACCGCTGGCCTGCCTGCTTTCCTGATCTCCCCTAACCATTCTGCCTGCCTACCTCATCACCCCTAACCATTCACCTGCCTGCCTCATCGCCCCTAACCACTTTGCCTGCCTGTCTAATCACCCCTAACCACTCATCTGTCTGCCTGATCACCCCTAATGGCTTGCCTGCCTGCCTGATTGCCCCTAACTGCTTCTGCCTGCCTCCGTGATTACCCCTAACCCCCTACCGGCCTGATCTCGCTCCCAACTGCCCTCCCCTGCTGGCCTCATCACCTCTAACTGCCTCTGCCTTAACCCCTACCACCATGGCTTTGTCTGGAAGGAAGTCGGATGTCCAGAAGTTGGCCAGTCGACCCAGTCTAATTAGCATATTACCCTTTTATTAGTATAGATAGATTCTATAGGATAGGATTGCTTAAATGGGGGGGAGGAGCCTTTTTCAGCAGGAGTAGATGCTCTTGGCAGACAAAAATACATAATCCCTATATCTGAACTGATAGCCAGCCATATGCACTATACTGCCAAACCGGTCGTTAAAAAATTGAACTGCTTTCTTACACCTTACACCAAACAACTGTTGCCCTTGAAACCCCTCCTCAGCCCCCACCTTAGGTTCTGCCTTCACAGTTCACCCAGATTTGGTTCTTATCTTTTGTTATGAACCTTGGATGTGTTTATATTATATAGATTTGATTTCTAATTTTCAGCATGGATTTACTGAACAATGTCCAATATGGGTGTTTATGTGCATTCATTTTTTCATGACTTAAGTTTTTAGTGATCCTAATCTTAACACTTTACATTTATAGAGCATGTATACTCCTAAACTGATTGGTCAGTTTCTATGCCAGTAAGTGTCAAAAGCTCTACCTCCTAGGCAGCCATTGGCTCCTCACAGTTCTCCCAGATTTGGTTCTGATTGGTCAGTTTCTATGCCAGTCAGCGTCTCCGGGCCTATCTCTGGGCATATATCCAGGCCTGATCCGCAACCATCATGGGAACTGCAAATCAGGCCTTGACTCTCTCTGTCTCTGGGCCTTGCCAGCAGCCATGGCAGCTGCTGATCAGGCCCCACCTTTCTTTCTCTCCAAGCCTAACCAGCAGTTGCAGTGGCTGCTGATCAGGCCCTGCCTCTCTCTCAAGGCCTCTCTCCAGGCTTAATCCACAGCCTGGGCCAGAGGCAAATGACCTTGCTGCGCCTGCCTCACGCTGCCCATCCCCCCACCAGCCCACCTGCCCAGCAGCTGCCAGCCTTGCTATGATAAGAACCTGTGGGCTGGAGAGAGAGGAGAAAATGGTGGCAGAGTAGGCAGATGTGTTCCCAGCCTGGTCCTGGAATAGAAAGAGAGAACAGCTGAGGGTCGCACTGGGAGTGTTTGTTAGCAAGCTGAGGGACAGCTGAACGCCAGGAGAAGGTGAGGGACTGCTGGATGGGGTTCCCCTGACATGGAAGCCCCCACGGCGGGTGGGTTCCCTCCCAGACCTACAGGCACGGACAGCGAAATCCCTCCCAGACCTACAGGCATGGACAGCCATCTTGAAAGGGAAGGTGGACTTTGTCTAAGGCCTGAAAATCAACAACTGTGGTAACTGCCCCAAAACTGTTTGCCCCAGAGCACTGATTCCAGGAGGCACGAATGCTTGGACTCAAAGGCAGTCTTCACTCCACCACAGAAAGGAGAGAGAGAACTACATAACCAGACATCTGGAGAAGAGAGACCACGGGGAGACAAAGAAACAGCCCACATAAGAAAGAAAAGCAGGCATCACAAGAAAAGGAAGTAAACGAATTAAGGGCCAGCAACTTATCAGAGAAAGAATTCAGAGAAATGGTCATAATGTGGCTGAAAAGAATAGAAGACAAATTCGACAATATGAGTAAGAACAAAGAGGAAATGAAGAAGAAGCAAGAATAAATGAAAAATGACATTGCTGCTGTAGAGAACTCAATAGAAAGCATCAAGAGTATATTAGAAGAAGGAGAGGACTGCATCAGTGAGCTAAAAGACAAGATGGAAAAAATACCCAAGTAGAGCAGCTTTTAGAAAAGAAAATGAAAAAGCAGGAGGAGAGCCTAAGGGAACTTTGGGACAACACAAAACAAAACAACATCCACATAATAGGGGTTCCAGAAGGAAAGGAAAGTGAGCAAGGAATAGAAAACCTGTTTGAAGAAATAATGATAGAAAACTTTCCTGATATAGGAAAGAAAAAGCCCACACAAATCCAAGAAGCTCACAGAATCCCAAGCAAAATGAACCCCAAAAGACCAACGCCAAGGCATATTATAATTAAATTGGCAAACACCAACGACAAAGTAAGAATCTTAAAAGCAGCCAGAGAGAGACAGAACGTTACATACAAAGGAAGCCCCATCAGACTAGCAACTGATTTCTCAACAGAAACTCATCAGGCCAGAAGGGAATGGAATGAAATATTCAAAGTCATGCGAGGGAAGGGTCTCAATCCAAGAATACTGTACCCAGCAAGGCTATCAATCAAAATTGAAGGTGAAATCAGGAGCTTCACAGACAAAAAAGGGCTAAGGGAATTTATCACCATCAAACCAGCAAAGCAAGAAATGCTAAAGGGTCTGCTGTAAAAAAAATTAAATAAATAAGAACTAGAAAGCAAAGGAGAAACACATGAGTATAGAATAAAAATGGCGACAAATAAGTACCTATCAATAATAACTTTAAATGTAAATGGACTAAATGCCCCAATCAAAAGACATAGGGTAACAGATTGGATAAGAAAACAAGACCCATATATCTGCTGTCTACAGGAAACCCACGTCAGAAAAAAAGACGCACACAGACTGAGGGTGAAGGGATGGAAAAAGGTTTTCCAGGAGAATGGAAATGAATAAAAAGCTGGGGTAGCAATACTTATATCTGACAAATTATATCTCAAAATGAAGGACATAACAAGAGATAAGAAAGGCCACTTTATAATACTAAAGGGAACAATCCACCAAGAAGAAACAACTCTGGTAAACATATACACACCCAATACAGGAGCACCCAAATACATAAAAAAAAAAAAAAAAAAAAAAAAACCTCCTTGAGGATATCAAGGGAGAGATTAACAGCAATACAATCATAGTAGGAGACTTTAATACACAATTATCACTACTGGACAAATCCTCTAAATAAAAAATCAACAAAGAAACATCGATTCTAAATGACTAACTACACCAGATGGAATTAATTGACATCTTCAGATCATTTCACCCCAAAGCCACAGAATATACATTCTTCTCAAGTGCACATGGGTCATTTTCAAATATAGACCATATGATAGGATATAGGCAAAGTCTCTCCAAATTCAAGAAGATAGAGATCATATCAAGCATCTTCTCAGATCACTGTGGCATAAAACTGGAAATCAACTACAATAAAAACAATCCAAAGAAATCAAACACATGGAGACTAAACAGCATGCTATTAAACAATGACGAGGTTACCAGAGACATCAAGTAAGAAATAAAAAACATCATGGCAACAAATGACAATGAAAACACAACAATCCAAAATCTATGGGACACAGCGAAAGCAGTCTTGAGAGGGAAGTTCATAGCTCTGCAAGCCTCCTGCAAAAAAACAAGAAACAATGGTAATAAATTACCTAACCCTACAACTCAAAGAGTTAGAAAGAGAGCAACAATAAAAGCCCAGTGTAAGCAGAAGGAAGGAAATAATAAAGGTCAGAGCAGAGATAAACGACATAGAGACCAAAGAAACAATACAAAAGATCAACAAAACCAAGAGATGGTTCTTTGAAAGGATATACAAGATTGATGAAACTTTAGCCAGACTCACCAAGAAACAAAGAGAGAGGACCCAAATAAACAAAATCAGAAATGAAAGAGGAGAAATAACAACAGACCCCGCCGAAATACAAAGTATTGTTTCAAAATATTATGAAAAACTCTATTCCAACAAACTGGACAACCTGGAGGAAATGGACATATTCCTAGAAAAATATAACCTTCCAAAATTCAATCAGGAGGATTCTAGACAGCTCAATAGCCCAGTAACTATGGAAGAAATTAAAGCAGTCATCAAAAATCTTCTGGCAAACAAAAGCCTGGGGCCAGACGGCTTAACAGCAGAGTTTTACCAAACATTCAAGGAAGAACTAAAACCTATCCTCCTCAGACTATTCCAAAAAATTCAAGAGGAAGGAACACTTCCAAGCTCCTTCTATGAAGCCAGCATCACCCTAATACCAATACCAGATAAAGACAAAACAATGAAAGAGAATTACAGGCCAATATCCCTCATGAACCTACATGCCAAAATCCTCAACAAAATTCTAGCAAATCGGCTCCAGCAGTACATCAGAAAGATCATACACCATGACCAAGTAGGATTTATCCCAGGTATGCAAGGATGATACAATATCCGCAAATCAATAAACGTGATACATCACATCAACAAATTGAGAGACAAAAATTACATAGTCATATCAATTGATGCAGAAAAAGCATTTGACAAAATCCAACACTCTTTCTTGATAAAAACCCTCAACAAGGTGGGAATAGAAGGATCATACTTCAACATAATAAAAGCTATATATGATAAACCCACAGCAAACATCATACTCAATGGACAAAAACTAAAAACATTTCCCCTAAGAACAGGAACAAGACAGGAATGCCCACTCTCACCACTCCTGTTTGACATAGTACTAGAAATATTAGCCATTGCAATCAGACAAGAAGGAGAAATAAAAGGCATCTAAATTGGAAAAAGAAGAAGTAAAGCTATCCTTATTTACAGATGACATGATACTGTACATAAAAAACCCGAAAGACTCCATCAAAAAATTAATAGACTTAATAAATGAATTCAGCAATGTAGCAGGATACAAAATTAACGCCAAGAAATCTATGGCCTTTCTATACACCAATAGTGAACTTATAGAAAGAGAGACTAAAAAAGCAATCCCATTTACCATTGCACCAAAAAAATTAAGATACATAGGAATAAACTTAACTAATTAGGTAAAAGACCTATACATGGAAAATTACAGGACACTGAAAAAAGAGATAGAGGAAGACATAAACAGATGGAAGAACATACCATGTTCATGTAGAATCAACATCATCAAAATGTCCATACTACCCAAAGCAATCTATAGATTCAATGCACTCACCATTAAAATACCAATGGCATATTTCACAGTTTTAGAAAAAACTCTCCAAAAATTCATCTGCAATAAAAAAAGACCCTGAATAGCCACAGCAATCCTGGGAAAGAAGAATAAAGTAGGAGGGATCTCAATACCAGACCTCAAGCTGTATTACAAAGCCTCTGTTCTCCAAATAGCATGGTACTGGCACAAGAACAGACATATAGATCAATGGAATAGAGTAGAGAATCCAGATTTCAACCCAAACCAATATGCTCAATTAATATTTGACAAAGGAGGCATGAACATACAATGGAGTCAAGACAGTCTCTTCAGTAAATGGTCTTGGGAAAATTGAACAGATACATGCAAAAAAATTGAAACTAGATCACCAACTTACATCATACACAAAAATAAACTCAAAATGGATACAGGACTTAAACATAAGATGGGAAACCATAACAATACTAGAGGAATCCACAGGCAGAATAATCTCAGACATATGCCGAAAGAAATTCTTCACTGATACTGCCCCTAGGGCAATGGAAGCTAAAGAGAAAATAAACAAATGGGACTACATCAAAATAAAAAGCTTTTTTAAAGCAAAAGAAACTATCAACAAAACAACAAGAAATCACACTGTATGGGAGAACATATTTGCAAATGTTATCACTCATAAAGGTTTAATCTCCAACATCTACAGGCAGCTTATAGAACTTAATAAAAGGAAGATAAATGATCCAATAAAACAATGGGCAACGGACCTAAATAGAATCTTCTCCACAGAAGACAGAAGAAAGGCCAAGAGACACATGAAAACATGCTCAAAGTTACTAATTATCCGAGAGATGCAAATCAAAACGACAATTTGGTACCATCTCACACCTGTCAGAATGCTTATCATCAGCAAATCAACAAATGACAAGTGTATGCGAGGATGCAGAGAAAAAGGAACACTAGTGCACTGCTGGTGGGAATGTAGACTGGTACAGCCACTGTGGAGAACAGTATGGAGTTTCCTCAAAAAACTGAAAATGGAACTCCCATTTGACCCAGTAATCTCACTCCTAGGAATATATCCTAAGAAACTGGAAACACCAATAGGAAAGGATATATGCACTCCTATGTTCATAGCAGCACAATTTACAATAGCAAAGATTTGAAAACAGCCTAGGTGCCCATCAGCAGATGACTGGATCCGAAAACTATGGTACATCTACACAGTGGAATACTATGCTGCCATAAAAAAGAAGGAATTCCTACCATTTGCAGCAACCTGGATTGAATTGCAGAACATCATCCTAAGTGAAATAAGCCAGTCCATGAAGGAGAAATACCACATGATCTCACTTATATATGGGTATTAAAGAAAATTATAAGCTGTTGAACAAAAAGATAGATTCAGAGACAGTAAAGCATCAAACAGAAGGTCAAATTACAGTGGGAAGTTTAGGGAGAGGTGGGGGAGATAAGAGATCAACTGAAGGACTTGTATGCAAGCACATAAGCATAACCAATGGACACAAAACTCTGGGGGGTGAGGGCATGTATGGGAGTGGGGTGGGGGGGCAATGGTAAGATATGTACACATATAATACCTTAATTTTAAAAAAAAAGAGCCTGTGGACCGTGGGGGTGGTTCTGAGAGGTGCTCCATGCACTTCCTGGTGACCTTCTGTCCGTCTGTTCATTTAGGTCGTGATGGCCCCTGGCCTTTTATAATGTAAATAGCCAATATATGGAAGCAGTTCAAGTGCCCATCAGTATATGAGTGGATAAAAAGCTGTGGTACATTTACACAATGGAATATTACTCAACCACAAAAAAGACTGAAATGTTACCATTTGTAACAACATGGATGGACCTAGAGGCTATTATGCTAAATGAAATTAGTCAGACAGAGAAAAAGAAACCATATGATTACACTTACATGTGGAATCTGAAGAACAAAATAAATGAATAAACATAAACAGACTCATAGGTACAGAGAACAAACTGATGGAGGCCAAAGGGGAGGGAGGTTGGAGGATGAGGTAAAAGAAGGTGAAGGGATTAAGAACTACTTAATTGGTAGTTTCAAAATGGGCAGGAGAATGTAAGGTACGGCATAGGAAATAATAGTTAACAGTACTGTAATAACTATTTATGGTGCCAGGTGGATAATTGAGTTATCTGAGGGAACACTTTGTAACCTATATGAATTTCTGTCCACTGCAATGGATACCTGAAACTAATAAAAATGTTGAATGCAAACTGTAATTGAAAAATAAAATTATAAAATGTATTAATAATTTCAAGATGGTGACAACAGAGCATTAGACTAAGTATGGGGGTGTTTTTAAACACCAGACCCCATATCAGTGCCTGGCATAGAGTAAGTATGTGATAAATGGTAGTCCTTTTTTCTTTCTAGGACACTGATTTTAACCCTCTACTTTTGCAGATGCGAAAAGTGAAGTCCAAAGAGGACAGAAAAATGCAAGGTGGCGACACAGCCAGGACCACAACCCAGACTTCTCTGTTTCCAGTTGGTACTCTTTACCTCAGCACTTCCCAAGTATGTTCTGTGATAATAAACATTTTGTAAATAAAAGTTTACACAAACAAGCAAAGGGGAAAATAAAAAAAGAAATAAAGTAACAGAAATATACAATTAAGAGTTTAAATTAGAAGATCAATCTAACTGTCAATAGTACACAAGAATACTAGTAAAAGGAAAGGGTTTTGGAGAAAAGGAAGCTAAGGTCAGTCAGAGGAGAAGAAGAGCACAGCAGGGTGGGGAGAAGATGGGGATAGGTTGGAATAATAGAGGTGGGACTTGCCTTTTGAGCAGGGTGTGGCTTGGCAAAAATGAAAGGCCTGGTGGGTTGAATTTGTATTAAAGTTCTGAAGGGAAGACTGGGTGCATATGAGTCTGAACCTGTACAGACTGTGCAAGTCATTGCTTCAGTCAGGATTATACAGTAGGGGCTTTTTCTAAACCTTATTGCTTCTGGAAGGTAACTGAGTGCCTTTAGGCATCTTCTCAAAGCTGCAAACCCTTTTAAGTGTAAATTCTATGCAGAATCCACAGCTACAACTGTCTCACAACTATCAATTCTTTTCTAGCTGCTGAGGCCAGAGTGACTTAAAACATGTCTGTCTTCCTCTCATTTCTGTGTCTCAGGGGGAGCTTTGTCTCAAGGGCAATATTGAAACCCACAAAAATGGAGAGTGCAAGATTGTGTCTCCCATATTTCTAAATTTCTATTTCCCCCTATGTAACTATTTACATTCACATTTCTCAAGTCCCTTATCTTTTGTTATGAACCTTGGGTGCCTTTATATTATATAGACTTGATTTCTAATTTTCAGCATGGATTTACTGAACAATGTTCAATATGGGTGTTTATATGCATTCGTTTTTCATTATTTCAGTTTGTAGTGATCCTAACACTTTGCATTTATGTTTACTCCTAAAAGCATAAAGCACTTAACAAGAAATTATTTAACAATGCCACAACATCCTTGAAAGATAGACATATGATACATAACTGCTGCAACCTCAAGACATGCATTTTTCCTTAGAACAAATTTTATTGAAAACAATATCTGAGGAGGTATCAGCTGAACTTTCTGGATTTATTTACAGAAATTTAGCCCCTATCTCTGAATCATCAGCATACCTTCCATGTCCACAATGAAGTTATTTATGAGTCTGGAACTTGTTTGGGACCATCATTTTAAGTGAAAGAATTGTATCCTTTATCTTTATATACAATGTTGATGACAGAACCAGAGAATATGTCTCCCTCTCCCCACCATTGACCCCCTTTACCCCACATTTATCCCCTCCCCAGACCTTCACTACACTATTGTCTGTCCATGGGTTATGCATATCCTACCTAATAAAAGGGTAATATGCAAATAACCATCACTCCGCTATTCCCACGATTGGGCCGGCAGGAGGCTGGGGGGTGGGACTTGGGGTGGCCTATCCGGCCATTGAGAAGATCAAGATGGTGGCGCCCAGTCCTCTTAGCCCCAGCACAGTCCGCCCAGTAGCAGCAGTCCAGGGTGTCCGGTTGGGAGGCACCAGCTCCCAGCGTGAGCCGCGGGATCGCTGGCAAGTGGCAGCAGTGTGGGGGCAGGGGTCTCAGCCACCCCCAAGCTACAGGATCCCCTGGCAAAGCGGGGCAGCTGGGGGTTGGGGGTCTTAGCCATCCCCAAGGTGCAGGATCCCGTGGCAAGCCGGGTTGGCTGGGGGGGGGGGGGGCGGGGGTCTCAGCCGCCCCCAAGCCGCAAGATCCCCTGGCAAAGCGGGCGGTTTGGGGGTGGGGGTCTCAGCTGCTCCCAAGCTGCAGGATCCCCTGGCAAGCTGGGCTGAGACCCCTGCTACCAAGCCAGGGGATCCCCTGGTAAACCCGGCTGAGACCCCCACCCCAAAGTCTCGCGATCCCCTGGCAAGCCAGCGTGGCTTGGGGGTGGGGGTCTCAGCCGCCCCCAAACCACAGGATCCCCTGGTAAGCCGCAGGATCCACTGGCAAAGCGGGGAGGTTTGGGGCCAGGGGTCTCAGATGCCCCCAAGCTGCAGGATCCCCGGGCACCCCCACTGCATGATCACCCAGCCAGTGGCAGCAGCCTGGGCTGGGGTCTCAGTCCGGGAGGGCGGTACACTCCCACCATGCTATCTTCAAGCCAGCGAAGGCAGCCTAGGCTGGAGCCACGCACCCCCACCGGGCTATCCCCAGCCAGGCTGAGATGGCAGCCTCGTCAGGGATCTCAGCCTGGCTTGGCTGAGGTGGCAGCCTGAGCTGGGGTCTCAGCCTGGCCAGGGCTCGATCCCCTTCCAGTGATGGCAGCCTGGGGTCTCAACCATTGAGTCACACCAGCCAGGCAGATATGGAGGAATCTTAAATGTGTTTTTTTTTTATAATATACTATTAGCCCGTTTGCACGAAGATTCGTGCAATAGACCTTCATTCACCTGGCTGCCTGCACCAGTTTTCTGCCGGCACCGGGGACCCAGGCCTTGGCTGTGGCCACCGCCTTCTGCCTTCTTTCAGGGTCCGGGCTTGGCCCTGGGCGGTGGCCTTGGGCTAGGCTGCACCCAGCGTCCCTGCTACCAATCGCAGAAGCCGACCCCCAGTGGTCTCCTGCGATCGGCGCAGGCTCCCCGCTGGCGCCCAAGGCCGGGAAAGCCTCGGGCGGCTTTCCCGGCCTTGGGCTCCGCCACACCCCAACGTCCCTGCAACGGTTTCCTGGTGGGCGTGGCTTGCTTGGTGGGCGTGGCTTGGGCATAGCGAAGGTGCAGTCAATTTGCATATTTGTCTATTATAAGGTAAGACTAGAAGCCTAGTGCATGAAATTCTTGCATGGAGGGGGGTTGTCCCTCAGCCCAGCCTGTACCCTCTCCAATCTGGGACCCCTGGAGGGATGTCTGACTGCCCGTTTAGGCCCGATCCCACCAGGGCAGTTGAGAAGGACCAGGCCTGCAAGGGAGGGCAGTTGGAGGTGATCAACCCTGCAGGAGAGGGCAGTTAGGGATGACCAGGCCGGCAGAGGCGGGAAGTTGGGGGCAAACAGGCTGGCAGGGGAACAGTTAAGCATCAACCATGCTGGCAGCGGAGTGATTAGGGGGTGATCAGGCTGGCAGGCAGAGCCGTTAGGGGCAATCAGGAAGGCAGGCAGGCAAATAGTTTTGAGACAGCAGTCCTAGATTGTGAAAGGGATGTCTGACTGCCTGTTTATAGGCAGTTGGACATCCTCCAAGGGGTCCCAGATTGGAGAGGGTGCAGGTTGGGCTGAGAGACACCCCTCACCCCCTGTGCATGAATTTTGTGCATCGGGCCTCTAGTATGCATATAAATTCTTTGGTTAATCTCTTCCCCTACCCCTTTCCCTGTGAAATCCATCAGTCTGCTGCATACTTCAATGTCTCTGGATCTATTTTGTCCATTAGTTTCTTTTTTGTTCATTAGATTCCACATATGTGAGATCATGTGATACTTGTCTTTCTCTGGATGGCTTATTTCACTTTGTATAATACTCTCCAGGTCCCTTCATGTTGTCTCAAAGGGTAAGAGAGCCTTCCTTTTTATAGCTGCATAGTATTCCATGGCATAAATGTACCACATATTTTTATCCACATATCTTTCATGGATATCTAAATTTTACCTATCCTGAGTTTTATGGAATAAAAGTATTTAATTGGAAATATTTTTCATTTCTTAATTATGTGTTTTACATTTTCTGGATTTTATAGTTATTACTCAAGCTTAGCAAAATTATGCTCCTGGCATTTTTTATTATTGACTGTTTATTTCAAAACCATTTTTTAAAAATATATTTTTATTGATTTTAGAGAAAGAGGAAGGGAGAGGGAGCAAGAGAGAAACATCGATGAGAGAGAGAAACACTGATTAGCTGCGTCCTGCATGCCCTCTTCTGGGGTCCAGCCAGTAACCCAGGCATGTGCCTCTTGGTGCATAGGATGACTCTTAAGCAACTGAGCTACACCAGCCATGGTCTAAATCTATGCTTTTAATTTTTGATTAGAGTATACCTGGCATTCAATACTACATTAGTTTCAGGTGTACATAGTAATCCTGCATTTATAAACCTTATAAAGTGATTACCATAATAAGTTTAGTAAACATTTGTCACTGTACAAAGTTATAACTTTATTTTTTACTTTAAAAATTTATTCCATTGTAATCCACCAAAGAACAGATATATTTTTTCTTTTTTAAAAAATCTCCTTGCAGTTACTGTCTCATTTTTTTAATCCTTTGCTGCAAAACTTCTTGTAAGGAGTATCTATATTCACTGTCTCTAATTCTTCAGCTTATATTCTTTCAAAATCTCTGGGAAATCAGGCCCTTTCCTCCATCACTCTACCAAAACTACTCTCACCAAAATCATCAATGGCTCCAACACTTCTAAAATTACTAATAATTTATCAATTTCACCTTACTCTATCCATCAGTAGCATTTCACTCAGTTTATCACTCCCTCCTTTTTTGATGCACTCTCTTCATTTGTATCCCAGGATGCCACATACTCTTACATTATTGTATGCTCTTCTCAGCCTCTTATGTTGCAGCTTCCCCTTTTCTTCAGCTTTTTTTTTAATTGATTAAGGTATTACATGTGTTCATATTCCCTCATTGCTCCCCCCACCCCACTCCCATACATGCCCTCACCCCCACCCCCAGTGTCTTGCATCCATTGGTTATGCTTATATGCATGCATACAAGTCCTTCGGTTGATCTCTTACCTCCCTCCCCGCTCCCCAGCCTTCCCGCTGTAATTTGACAGTCTGTTCGATGCTTCTCTGCCTCTGTATCTATCTTTTTGTTCATCAGGTAATAATATTCTTTATTTTCCATAAATGAGTGAGATCATGTGGTATTTCTCCTTCACTGACTGGCTTATTTTGCTTAGCATAATGCTCTCCAGTTCTTCAGCTTTTTAATGTAACATTGCCTCAGGGCTCAGTTCTTGGTCTTTGATTCTCATTTACCTGCTTGGTCATGTCGTTCAGTCTCATAGATAAATCAGATATCTCATAGGCAGCTTGAACTTGGCATTTTTTTGTACCAAAAGCTTGGTTTCCATGCCCAAACCTCCTACTCCATCAACAGATGTCAAATCCATTCTTCCAATGGTTCAGGACACATATATAGCGGTCATTCTTGATTCTTTTCTTCCTATCATGCCCCAATTCCAATCCATTAGTAATTTGGTGTATTCTTAGACAGGACCCCACAGTTGAAGAGGGGTGTACCTCTCCTTTTTTTTTCTTTTTAAAATAATTCTTCATTGTTGAAAGTATTACATATGTCCCCCCTTCTTCTACTATGACACCCTCCACCCCGCCCCAGGTCTTCACCACCCTATTGTCTGTGTCCATGGAGGGATGCACCTCTTCTGACCTCAAGCCCAGGATCTAGTTGTAGGGTAAGTCAGTCTTAATATATGGGATTTCATTAGAGAAAAAAATCACATTTAGAGAATACTGTGTTGCAGTTTCCAATTGAGCACTTGGGTAGGGAATCTACACTAATAAAAGAGGGACATACAAATTTACCATCCCTCTATTATGCCCACCAGCCAATCAGGATTGAGTATGCAAATTAACCCAAAAATATGGTGCCGGCCACAGAGCTGAAGCTAGCAGGAGGCTTGGGTTGCCCTGGCGATTGAGGAAGTCAAGCTTCCCCCTGCTGCCACTGAAGGAGTGGCTGGGGGCCTGTGTTGCTGGGGGAAACCCAGGCTTCCAGCCAGCCCTGGCCTCTGCTCAAGGAGTGGCTGGGGGCCTGGGTCACCGGGGGGCATGGCCAGCCTGAAAATGGCCCTCAGCCCCTTACCCAGGCTGGCCACACCCCCATGGAGTAAGAATCCTAACTGGGGTGTGTGGCCAGCCTGAAAACAGCCATCAGCCCCTCACCCAGGCTGGCCAGGCACACCAGTGGGTACCCCCACCCTGAAGGGGGTGTGGCCAGCCTGAAAACACCTATCAGCCCCTCCCCCAGGCTGGCCAAGCTCCCCAGCAGGAACCCCCACCCTGAAGGGGTTGGGGCCAGCTTGAAAACAGCCCTCAGACCCTCACCCAGGTTTGCCACTGCCCTCAGTGGGGACCCTCACCTCATGGGAGCGTGGCCAGCCTGCAAACCACCACAGGCCCCTCGTCCAGACTGCCCCATGCCCCAAGGGAACTCCTACCCTGATCCAGGACACCCTTCAGGGCAAACCAGCCAGCCCCCACCCATGCACCAGGCCTCTATCTATACTAATAAAAGGTAAATATGCTAATTAGACTGGGAGACCTTCCAGGAGACCTTCTGGACGTTCTTCTGGACAAAGCCATGGTGGTGGAGCCGAGGTAGATGCAGTTAGAGGCCAAGAGGGGAGGGCAGTTGTGGGTGATCAGGCCAGGATGGGACCTCAGTTGTGGGTGATCAGTCTGGTGGTGGCGGGGGGCTCTTGTGGGTGATCAGGCTGGCGGGGGGCAGTTGAGGAAAAACAGACCAGCAGGGGGGCCAGTTGGGGGTGAGCAGCCTGTCAGTGGGGGTCAGATGGGGGTGATCAGGCTGGCGGGGGGCATTTGGGGTCGAGCAGGCCGGTGGTGGGGGGAAGTTGGGGGTGAGCAGGCTGGCAGGCAGAGTGGTTAGGGGCAATCAGGCAGGCAGGCAAGTGAGTGGTTAGGAGCCAGTAGTCCCAGATTGCGAGAGGGATGTCTGACTGCCGGTTTAGGCCTGATCCCTGTAAACCGGCAGTAGGACATCCGTCGAGGTGTCCTAGATTGGAGAGGGTGCAGGCTGGGCTGAGGGACACCTCCCCCCATGCACGAATTTCATGCACCAGGCCATTAGTACTAAATAAAGGCTGCTACTTGTACACACCAATAACAAAGATACAAACATCTAGTCCTTGATTGATTCAGGATGAAAATTCCAACTGCTTAGTAATAGATATGGCTTGAGGAGGATGAGTGAGAGCCCATGATAAATGACAGGAATTAGGCCTGAGAGAGTAGAACCCTATTTGGGGGTAAGAGAGTATGTATGCTTGAGAAGTTCCTGTGCAGAAATGGGTAAGTAGTGTGACTCATGAAGTAGGCAAGGCAGGAGTAAATAATATTCTCTGTGTAATTGGGGGAGTGACAGGAGTGCTGTGATGAGGCAAGGGCTAGGTCAGATAGTGCCAAATGTGGAGGGAGGGCTCCATTTGTGGCTGCATCCATCTTTACAGCTTGATGCCACAATCACACTCTTATGAAATTCATCCGAAATCCTAACATCTTTTCTTTTATTAAAATTTTAAAAAATATTTATTGATTTCAGAAGGAAAAGAGAGGGAGAGAGAGAAACATCAATGATGAGGGATAATCATTGATTGGCTGCCTCCAGCATGCCCCCTACTGGGAATCGAGCCCACGACCCAGGCATGTGCACTTGACTGGAATAGAACCCAGGACCCTTTAGTGTGCAGGCCAATGCTCTATCCACTGAGCCAAACCGGCTAGGGCATGAAATCCTAACAATATCTTTAAGAGGATACAAAGATCAAGGGAAGAGGGTTCAATGCATTTGAGAGTAATTTATTTTCTTTATTTAGACTATCTCTGTACGGAATTACTAATGTAGCACTCTCTGTGGCCAAATTTGAGAGTGTGAAAATTCTGAGGCCAAATTTGGTTCTTGATGTCTTAATGAGTCCATAGAGCAAAGACAATGAATCTGGTGTCCAAGGCATGCTTTCACAGGAGTCAGGAGCAATCTTTGGATGCTGCATTGATGCTTTTTCCTAAGTAGAGTCTACCATGATTTCTCCATTAAATTATGGCTGAAAGCACAGAATAATGTCTACTGTGCAAGCATGTTCCAGGAGAGCCTACTGAGAGCACTACTAATGAACAAGCAATCATATTTGGGCCAGTTCTGATGTATTCTGCAGACACTCACAGGGATAAAGTTGTCTTGTTGGCATTTTTAATGAGTATAGGGAGTGATTGAGAGATTTTCTTAAAATTAATATTCACAAAAACTCATTATCAATTTAAATATCTTCTCTACCAGCCAAACTAATGCAAAGTGGGTCTTTTCCTTTATATTATGGAGTGGTCATCCAAAATAAGATAATGAGGCTGCTGATGACATTTAAAGATCATTCCGTCAGCAATAAGAAAAAAATAAAACAAAACATCTGTTCTTTAAAACATAGTAGAAGTAAACAAATTTGAGTCACAAATGTTAGAGTGCTCATATTTTTTTAGATTTCTAAAAACATTTATTATATGATGTGGAATTTTCAGAGAAATAGTTTTACTGTTCAACAAGTATGTTTCATTTATATACTAAACATCATCTTCATTTTTTAGTTTCTTACTAAAATATGGTTAGTACAATCAATAAATTATGATGAATAAGGAAAGAATGAAAAAGGGAAAAAATCATACACCAGCTAATGAAACCTTACAGGTAATGTTCCTTCTTATGAAATTGGTTTTGTTGTAATGTGCTTTCTCATAATTAAAGGATTAATTAGATTCATAATATCCTTTTGAGATGGTCATCATTAAACCCATTTTATACATAGGAAAATTGAGATATAAAGAAACTAATTTTTCTCAAAGTCATGACAAATTTAAAGTTGTAGCTTCAATGATTTAACCTTAAGGTATTGATATATTGCTTCCATATAGCAATATGTTATTGTGTGTGTATGTGGGGGGGTATTATTTTCTTATATAAGCCATATAACTAAAGTTACTCTCCAGGGAAGAGAAAGATTATGTCCCACTTCAATTTACATTCTGGGTCTCAGTGTGTGGCTGCAGGTATGGTAAGGAATAAGTAGTCCCATAGGGGACCCTGGAAAATAGTTGTTCCAAGAATTTCCTTAAGAACAGGGTCCAGCACTTCCTCAAGGGAGCAGTGTGTAAAGATACATTTCACTGTACTGCTTATCTTAAGTCTTAGCCCCAGGGCTATATCCCAGCTGTGTCAATAACTTGCTGTGTTACTTTGAGTAACTCACTGAATCTCTAGGGTTCTTTTTAGCACTAAAATCAGTGAATGCTCAGATTCTATGCAGTGAAAAGTGACATTACGCAATGCTGGTTTGAAAGTTACTGACAGTTAATCTGGGTAATTAGTTTTATTCTAATTGCTCTGGGAATTTAAGCCAACACACTTTTCTCCTCTGCCTTGTTGCTTCCCCTCATGTAGCTTTATTTAGAGAACCTCAGGGTTCTTGACCCTGTCTTTCCTGATAAGTCTAGAAATGTTTACTCATATTTCTTTAGCTGTTGTATTTACCTTTTTAGATACCTTTTAATTAGTAGTGCTTCGTCTTGTGGTTGATAATGTTGTTGCCACAGATTGGAGCAATGACAGAGAATTGGAAGGGGGCCCAGTCATTTAGTCCATTTGAATTCATTATCAATGTTTTTTAGGGGTTATATAATACAATTCCTTCTAGTTATATTCCCCTGTTACAAATTAACCATCTGGCTTGGTAGAAGCTGCCTTCTAACTGTTTTTCATAATAGTGGCCCTTGTGCCAAATGTTGGTTCCCATGGAAATGATTTAAAAGATGCATTAAAATCTGGGAATGGTTGTGTTTTGTTCATCTCCTGTCCTCCATTGTCTTCTATAGCATCTAACTTTCTATTTTATTGACAGTTAATAATTGTTAACTGTTGGAGACATTACCAGAATAGGGGCTTGGATTTGGGAGTGTGGATCTACTACACATTGTGCAGGGTTATAGATGTGGTATAATTAAATATGTAGAACCAAAGAGCTTAAGTTTGTTAAATGAGTAAAATATCTATAAACTGTTATCAAAACACTGCATTTTATTAAAAACTAGAGGCCTGCTGCATGAAAATTCATGCAGTGGAGGGAGGGGGTCCCTCAGCCTGGCCTGCCCCCTCTCACAGTCCGGGAACCCTCAGGGGTGGGAGGTGACCTGGCGATCAGGGGAAGGCATGCCCCATCACACCTCTGCTGCTGTCACTACTGGCAGCACAAGTCTTGGCCGGCCCTGATTACCGGAGCCGCAGGCAGCCCTGGGCGGCTGGGCAGCCACCATCCAAGACTTGCCTGCACCTCTGGCTGGCCCTGGGCAGCTGGGCAGCCTCCATCTGAGGCTTGCCTGCGCCTTGGGCCAACCCTGGGCGGCTGGGGGACTGAGGGGACTGGGAGACTCCATAGGCAGGCGCATGGAGAGGCTGGGCCCACCTGGGGGCGGGCCCGACCTTGCTGTGCACCTGCTTCCCTGGTGGGGCTGAGGGGACTGGGTGCCACCATCTTTTGGCTGTGGGTGCCACCATCTTTGAAGGCATGACAGTCAATTAGCATATTCCCTCCTTATTGGCTGTGGGCGCCACCATCTTTGCAATGGTGTGAGTGTCAATTAGCATATTCCCTCTTTATTAGATAGGATGTTTTCGGGAACATTGTAAAGGCACAAAATCCTTCTACTCTAGGATAACTTATTTGACTTGAGCTACTAAAGGTTAAAGTAACTATCTTTTTTTATTGACCAAAATATACTTTTCAAACTTTCATGCTATTGCACACTTTGTCCCCTTAGCTTTTTAAATACCGGGTTTAGTAGCCCAGTACCTTTTAGTACACTAACCATTTTTAACAACTAGCTTTCTGGGCAAACTATATGTGAATCCTTAGGGTGGGCATCAGAGTTCTTTTCCACTGTTGGCATCTGAATAATTTCTCAACCCTGGTAGAAGAAGTCCCTGGTAATCTAAGACCAGCAGATCAATTATACTATAACTGGGAGAAGTCCCTGGTAATCTAAGACCAACAGATCAATTATACTATAATATCAATATCTACTTTCAGGAATGTTGCTGCAATGAAAGAGCATACATTTAATTACTAATAGAAGTTGAAATAAAATTCCCTTTATTATAATTAAGTGATTCACAAATGCAGAGGAAAAGGAGAAAAAGGAAAAGTGTACAGAGAGATAAACATGGCTTGTTTTGGGAATTAGACCTGTTTCAGGTGATTTTATGTACATGCAGGAGGGAGAGCACCTCATTAGTGCAGAGTTTGGGATATGGGAATTAGCCCATGCATTCATTTTTCATAAAAGTAAAATTATTTATTTAATAATAGTAACATTTTAGCATTTTGTTTTTTTACTCTGTTTGAGGTTACTGTGGTTAAATACCTTCCATACATTAAATTATTTAACCCTTATAACAAACCTGTGAGATAGGTAATATTTCTATCCTCATTTTACAAATGAGGAAACTGAAGCACAGAGTGTTTAGATCTCCTGTCCAATGTCTCTTTTCCAGCTACTAGGTGGCAGAGATGAGTCTGGAGTTCTGCTCTTTTCTGCACTACACTGCCTCTCCTAGAGATAATATCCTTCTGGGTAACCTTTTTGGACACACTCAGAACATGTTCCTTAACCTTCTTTAAGAGCATACATTAGACATAATTCAACTTATCATTAATGGCTGAGGAATGACATCCTATAAGAAACCATCTGGACTAATCCTGTCATTCCCCCAATTTCTTTTGGTGAAGTGTTTGCCTCACTTCACCAGCAAATGCCTGAATTTTGTCTTATCACCAGAGATGTTGAGATATTCTTCTTCACAACTCTACTGAAAGCACACCTACCAAAGTCACCAGCAACCTCTATCTTTCCCAATTGCCTCCTCTCACATTACTCATTTTTCCAGCAGCAGTTGACACACTTAGCCACTCCCTCATTCTGAAAAGTCTTCCTACACTTTGAGACAGCAGGATCGCCTTGTTTACCACTCAACTTACAATTTCTTTCACCTCATTCTCTCTTGGTATCTTTCTTCCTTTGGTCTCTATATATTGGAATGTATTGAGTAAGCCATCCTCTTCCCTCTTCTCTCCATGTATACTTTTTCTCAATAATCTAATCCTATACCATGGTTTCACATACAGTTGATATTCCAGTGAATCCTTGGATCCAGACTCACATACAATATCTCCACTTGGGAATCTAAGACACACCCTGCTTTTAACATGTCCAAAAGATCCATCAGCCAGCCCTACTCTTCTCTCTAATCTTATCTATCTTTGTCATTTTACCATTCTACAAGGATTTCATGCCCATCTGTCCCTCTCACTTCATATTCTGGGAATTCTGCTGGTTCTGCCTTTAATATATGTGCTGAGTTTGGCACACTGTAATGTCTCCAGCATAACAGTCCAAGTGATCTTGTTAAAAGTTAAGGTAGATCTGCCAGGCTTGTGTGGCTCAGTGATTGAGTGTCAACCTATGAGCCAGGAGGTCAAGGTTCAAATCCTGGCCAAGGCACATGCCCAGGTTTCCAGCTTGATACCCAGTGTGGCCCCCAGTGTGCAGGAGGCAGCCAATCAATGAGTCTCATCATTGATGTTTCTATCTCTCTCTCCATCTCCCTTCTTCTCTGAAATCAATAAAAAAAAGGTTAAGGTGGATCTGAGTAAATGCCAAACTACAAATAAGGCCCTATAATTCTTTATATGTTTGCCTCCTTTTGCCTCTCTGAATGTCACTGCTGCTACTCTTCACTTAGCTCCAGTCACATTGAACAACTTCCTATTTCTCAAACAAACTTCAGAGCCTTTCCACTTACTCTTTCCTCTACTGGGAATGCTGTTCATGCTCTTCCTCCTAATATATTTAAAACTCATTCCCTTACCACCTTCATGTCTGGTCAAATCACCTTCTCAGAGAGTACTCCTCCCAGAACATCCAAGAATGGAGCACTCCTAGCCCATTATGGTCACAATTTCCTTACCCAGTTCTTTTGTTCCCTCACTGTAGGCAGTGGTTATAGGGTTAAGCCTCGAACTGACCTGCTGGCAAAGTCACAAACAAGTCCCAGCTTGGAGGGCACAGTCCTCTAAGCATAATTAAGCTTGATCTTGTAACTGCTCCCTAGATCTTTCTTGGGTAGCTAGTGGGCTGTGGGAGGGGCAGCAAGTGCTGCCAAAACAAGTGAAACTTACAACAACATTGTAAATTACCTTGTTTGTCCCTGACTATAAATAGAGCCTCAACTTTGCAGTCTGGATCTGTTCTATGGCCTCAGCCAGGCACAAAAGATCCACCTAGACCCAGCTTTTTCTCTTTGTCTATCATTTCTCCATCCTTCGTCGCCCCCACTCAGGCTCGCCGAACCCTTGGCTGTGCTGGCGTGGCACAAGTGGCGCCCAACGCAGTGCTGAGTTCAGCCCAAGTGGCACTCAATGCGGACCTGAGTGTGAGGGAACTTCAATTGTCAGGCAAAAGGAGCCCCTAAGGCACGCACATGCAGTAAGTAAGGAAAGGGTACAGTACTAGACTAGGTGTAAAACATGGGAATTTCAGGATTGCAGGGAAAGAATGTATGCGCATCCATGCTTAAGGCTATGCTCCAAGCAAGAGGCTGTTCTGTGAGGTATGAATAGCTTTTCAATGTTTTGGATTTTGTAAGTAAAACCTGCCCATGGTTTTCTGAGGAAGGAAAGGTAAGTATAGAGGCATGGGAGAAGGTAGGAAAACAACTTTGCAATCATTATATAGCTGAAGGCCCAGAGGAAATGCCTGCCTCTACTTTCAGTCTGTGGTCCCTGATTTGGGACTGCCTAGAGCCCACTCTAGAAGGGGAGTGGAGGAATTTGGCAGGGAAATGCAAATCTTAGCAAAATTAGGTGAATAGTTATTACTTTGGAAAGTGAAAAAGAAAGAAAAAAATTAAGGACAATTTTTGCATTTGAACACTTGCAGGCTTGCTACTCAATTTTCCCAGCAAGGAAAAAACATGGTCGGTTTGTTCTTAAAAATGTAAAGTGTTATTCATCTAGGAAATGCTAAATATATTTGTCCTGCCAGCTTTAAAAGTTCAAAGTGCAAATAAAATTGGGAGAAATTATAGAGTTGTAGTAATTAAATGCCTAAAGTATAAGAACTTATTTTTGAGAAAATTAAATGTTGTGTATTCTCTAATAATTAGGAATTCAAAATAAGTTGCTTATTATTGGCCTAATTAAAAAAGAGGATTAATTCTGTGATCCCAACCAAAATTTTTCTATGCAAAAACTAGTTTAAAATCTAATTGATATCTTAAGATAATTGTAAGAGGTATTATAATATTTAAATCATATATAGATATTTGTTTGATGGTTTTTTTCCATGTTAAAATTTCAAGACTTTAACAGAGATGATTCTTGGAAAGCTCCAAGGGCCTGGAGTAATACAATAAATTTATTCTCTTTTCTTAAAGGAAATCATTTTAATTTTAACAGATCCAATATAATTGAAATTGACTGCACACGGCTAGCTCAGTCGGTAGAGCATGAGACTCCTAATATACTTGAAAATACATAGAAAGCCTTATCAAATAAAAATTAATAAATATACTTTACAATCTCTTAGCTCATAAAAATGAAACACATCTAAATAGTATCTATATAGATTTACAGGATTCTTTGCATTGTGCTGGATTATACATAGCACCTGAAAAGGTTCAAAGGACATTTCCTTTTTCTTATCTTGGCAGCATTTTTGAGGAAAAACAATAAAACCTCAGAAAATTCAAATTCAGACTGACACTTTACTTACATTAAATGACTTCCAAAAATTATTAGGAGATATTAACTGGGTTCAGCCTGCTTTAAAATTAACCACTGCTGACTTAAGCCCTTTATTTCATATACTAAGGAAAGATTCATCTCTGTCATCCCCACACTGCTTGACAGAGGAAGCCAAGACAGCCTTACATAAAGTTGAGGATGCCTTAAGTTCAGCACAACTTACTAGAATTGATTACTCCCTTCCCTTACAGGTTTTAATTTTGCCTACGACACATACTCCCACTGGGGTCATTTGGCAAGCTCCTGGAGTTGTTGAATGGCTATATTTGGCTCATTCTCCATCTAAGGCATTACTAAAACAGAAAGGGGGAGACAGATGTTATGTGTCACCTCAAAACAAGCTCAGTGATGTTCTTTTTACTTTAATTATTTTGAATTGTGATGCAGAGGGTTGTACAGCAGCTGAAAGACATTGGGCCTCCTGTACAACAGCATCTGCAGGGTTAGCCCGATGGAAGGATGCACAAACTGGACAATGGTTTGGACCAGATCTAGTAATGATGTGGAGAAGAGGTTGTGTTTGTATCTTTCCAGAAGGAGCCACACAGCCAATTTGGGTGTCAGAGCATTACGTGCGTCTCCACAATGGACCCAAAGAAGCTCCTTGTCCCATCGTTCAAAAGACTGAAAGTTGCCCCGATGACAGCAAAGCGGAAAAGGAAGATGACAAAGGCTACGCAATAGACCGAGGTGCCAACATGGGGTTAGCTGAAGAAGTTAACAACTGAGGCCCAGCAGATGGCAGAAAAGCAGAAAGTAGAAGCTACTCCCTCAACCATTTTTCTGGCCATGCTAGCATTGGTTAGCTGCCAGTCTTCTGCAAACTCTTTCCCAGCCAAGCCTGAGGACTCTTGAGTAAATCAGCAAAAGAAACTTTCATTTAGTAGGAAAATGTTACTGTAGTTTGATTTCTTTATTGTTGTGTTGCATTGGCATTATTATGTGTTGCATTGATATTGTTTTGTTAATAGCCATGTCTGGGTTTTGCATTTGCATTGTTTTGTTATTGGGTTTTGCATTGGCATTGTTTTGTTAATGTTTTAATAGTCAGAACTTTGTTCTTGATGTTTAAGTTTTACTTCCATTATTAGTAGCTTAAATTTAAAGAAAGGGTGAGATGTAGGAAGCTGTTATAGGGTTAAGCCTTGGACTGACCTGCTGGCAAAGTTGCAAACAAGTCCCAGATTGGAGGGCACAGTCCTCTAAGCATAATTAAGCTTGATCTTGTAACTGCTCCCCAGATCTTTCCTGGGTAGCTAGTGGGCTGTGGGAGGGGCAGCAAGTGCTGCCAAAACAAGTGAAACTTACAACAACATTGTAGATTACCTTGTTTGTCCCTGACTATAAATAAAGCCTCAACTTTGCAGTCTGGATCTGTTCTATGGCCTCAGCCACGCACAGAAGATCCACCTAGACCCAGCTTTTTCTCTTTGTCTATCATTTCTCCATCCTTCATTGTCCCCGCTCAGGCTCGCCAAACCCTTGGCTGTGCTGGCGCAGCACACCTAATATTTACGTATAGAGAGTGGCACAACATAGGTTTACAGCCCTAGCCGGTCTGGCTTAGTGGATAGAGCATCGGCCTGCACACAAAGGGTCCCAGGTTTGATTCCTGTCAAGGACACATACCTTGGTTGCAGGCTCCTCCCTGGCCCACTCTCTGTTTGGGGCACGTGTGGGAGGCAACCAATCGATGTGTTTCTCTCACATCAATATTTCTCTCTGTCTTTCTCTCTCTAAAAATCAATGGAAAAATATCCTTGGGTGAGGATTAAAAAAAAAAGTAGGTTTACAGTTGTTTGTATGGAAAATAATACAATAGCTACTAAAAAATAATACAGGAATAAACTCACATACAGCTGTAAATGTACTTTTGCCCCACCCTGTGTATGAAATTGTATTTTTAAAATATTTTATTTATTTATTTTTCTATCACATTAGAATGTAAGCCCAAAAAGGACATATAACTTTCCTTTCATATATATATATATATATATATATGAATTAAAACAGTGCTTGATACCCAGAAGTCATAAGTCATACAGTAAATATCTATTAAATGAAATACCCTCTCATTTCTGTATTTTGCTCAGGGATTCCCTCTTCCTAAAACTTCCCTGCCTGAGAGGAGTTGAATAGAAATTTGGCAATGTGATTCATCTTAAAAATGTCTTATTCAGCTTGTAGTCAACCAACTACTCCTAATGACTAAAGGATCCTTAATAAATATGGACAGCTTTTAGGAGAAAAAATATTCCAGACACCCCAAATATTATGCCCAACCTCTCTTCATTGCCTAACAATTTTTATAATGAGAAAAAACCTTTTTATTCAAATTCAACTAACTTACTGAAATATTAGGCCCTCTCATATACCTAACTTGATTTGGAACACAGAGTAACTATAGAAACAAGGTAGTATTTCTATCTTACAGATGAGAAACTAGAACTCAGTGATATTATAAATGGCCTAATTTATGTATCATAAGTGATATAGACAGAACTTAAATTCATATCTTACAATGCTGTACTAGGTTCACTTGTTTTTCGTTTTATTGGGTTAGGTTTTAATGAATTGGACATAAGTTAAACAAAGCAAAAACCAAGAGAGTTAATACATTGGTCTGAATGAGTTTTAAAACATGTGATACCAGAACTGATTACTGCTAGAGAGAGAGAGAGTTAAATACCAGAAGGGCACAAGGGCAGTAGGAGCAAACTGTCATGGAAGAGTGAAAAAGCTATAGCAATTGTTGCTTATTTTATGATGATAATAAAACGTCCATGTGAGCTATAGACTAGCATACTATAAATCTGTACAAAAATAAAACTGAGCATAAAATTATTTTATGAAGCCATAATCGTTATTATGAATATCAATGAACATCAACAGTATAATAATGGTCTCAGAGTGAATTTTTCTGGCTAATTTTTTCACATGTTAAATAGCTTCAGATTACAATTTTCCTCCCCTAGTTCTTCTGTTTTGTCTTTAAAATTTTATTTTTTGTGAAAATCTCCTCCAATCTAATTTATGAAATAATTTGTTTCAGGTATTCTCATCCTTACACAGAGTGATATACATGTATGCATATGTACATGAAATGTTCTAATATATATATATATATATATAATTCTAAATGTTCTAATATATAAATATACTAGAGGCCTGGTGCATGAAATTCGTGCAAGGGGCTCAGCCCTTGCAGCCCCAGCTGCTTTGGCCCGCCCTGGCAGCCCTGGCTTCCTCCGGACATTCATTCTGCTGTTCAGTCTAATTAGCATATTAGCTCTTTATTATATTGGGTATATATATATATATATATATATATATATATATATAATTTTGCAACTTACCATTTTCCTTTAATATATTATAGTTATAGTTCTAGGCTTAGTATATAAAGATCTTACTTTTACTTGTTTATAAACACTTCCATGGCATCTAATTATTAGGCAATATTTTATCTAATTTGATATTGATGAACATTCATATATTTTTTCATTTTTTTCTATTTGAAAAGTGCTATAGTATTATTGTACCAATGTTTTTAACTACTCAAAATTTTATTTCTGACTGATAGGTTCCTAGAATTTAAAATATTGGGTCATAAAACATTTACATTTACATTTTTAAGAGCTATTGCCAAATTGCCCTCCAAAATTTTGTGCTAATTTATACTCCAAATCAATATGAACATGCTTGCTTTCTTTTACTTTCAGACAAAATTTGATGTTCCAATTCTTTCAGGAAAAATTTGTCTGGTGTAAATTTATATTTCCATTGTATTAATTATTTTTCTCTAATTACTAGTGAGGTTTACTGATAGTTTATATCTCTTCTATAAATATCCAGTATATCATTCAGGGTCCTGGTCAATGACACATGACATACTCAACTGAGGCAAATTTAGGAGGATTAACTAAAAGGGTTCATTTATACATACGAGTGTAGTGTTTCAGGTGGTGGTTATCAAACTTTTGGGCTCCACACTACTTTATACTCTTAAAAATTTTAAAGACCTCAGTGAGCTCTTATCTATGTAAATTTAACATATTGGACTTTAAAATTAAGTATTTAATAATGCCTATTTCATTAAGAAATTCATAAAATCATTATATGTTAATATCCTTTATAATAAAAGGCTAATATGCAAATAGACCAAACAGCAGAACAACCAAACAACCGGTCGCTATAACATGCACTGACCATCAGGGGGCATGCACGGAACATGGTGGACGTTTTCAGCAGGCAGCAGAGCACAAAACATGGTGGGCATTGGCTGTGGTGAGATGGTAGAGCAGGTGAACGGGGGCACCAGACCAAGGCAGGGCGTCAGTTGTCATTGGGGCGAGCCTCTGGTGGTTACTGAAAATTCTTTGCTCCTGCATGCTGCAGTCCCGCCTGGTGCTCGCACCTGCTGCCGGCACCTGGTCACCTCTCACGAGCAGGAGGAGGTGGAGAAGCCCTGAGGGGCTATTGAGACTAGCAGCTGCCTCTCGCACTAAATGTAGGCAACAGTCCCGCTCACAACTGCTGCTGGCGCCAGTCCCAATCACTCTGCACCATCAGACAGGGAACAGGGCCACGGTGGGAGGGGCCAGGCATGGGCTCAGAGGATGGGCCAAGACCTGCCCCTGTGCCCACGGCAGCCTTGTGGCCCACAGTTCCTTTCAAGGTGCATGAGTTCTTGCACTGGGCCCCTAGTATATACATAATCTATGAAAAGTTACTCTTTAGTAGAGACACAGCCAGCCCATTGTAACCTGGCAAAATGATATCTGGGGAGAAATAAACCTCCCTCATTCTTCTCCCACCCTCATCCTCTACAGGGCCTCCCATTGGCCAAACCCTATCAGAAGCTAAGGGGCAATAGAGTTCATGGAATCTCTATGGGTCACATTGTGGATATAGAGCCATAAGAAGAGCAGGGATTGGAAAAGGGAGGGCAAACAGGAGATATCCAGCACACATATTCCATTTTTTTTACATTTATATTTTTCTATTATCTTTTCATAGGATTATAGCTGTTTTTTTTGTTTTATTTTGTTTGTTTGTTTTTATGGGATGGATCAGTCCTTTGTTAATTATGCTACATTTTCTCCAGGTTGACACCTGGCACTTGAACTTTTTTTACAATGTCTTTCACAGTATTTACTGTTTTTTCTATTTTACTAGTATATACTTGAAAACTTCATTTATTTCTTTTGGTTCAGTGCCTTCCATTCCAAATTTATTTATGTGAACTTTTGGGAAATAACCCTCCCAATTATTTAAAAATATCTATAAGTCTTTGGAATAAATTTATATTTATATGAATAAACATAGCAGTTTCATTTTATTTAAAAAATATTTCAAGGTAATTTAAAATTCATTTTCCCCAATGATATGCTACCATTATGATATATTCACTTTATAGATAGATTTGAATCTATTTCTGAATGCTTATTTCATTTCTGATCTAGTTGCCATTGTTTGCTCCATATGCCATTTTAATTAACAATCCTATATAATAAAAGCCCAATATGCTAAGTGTCTGACCATTCGACTGTTTTACCAGTCACTATGACGCTCATTGACCACCAGGGCACAGATGCTCCAACCAGTAGTTTAGCTTCCTGCTGGGGTCCGTCTGATCAGGCCTGGGCAAGATGGACAAGACACGCCCTGGAGCCCTTCCACAGTCCCTCCCCAACCCCAATCATGCACCAGTGGGGTCCCTCAGCCTGGCCTGTACCTTCTCACAATCCAGGACCCCTCAGGGGATGTCAGATAACTGGTTTTGGCCTATTCCCCGCAGGCCAGCCTAAGGGACCCCACCAGTGCACGAATCCATGCACCAGGCTGGTTTCAGCCTGATCCCCAAAGGCCTCTAGTATATACATATATATGTTATATGACATATTGTATAATATAAAGCATATGTAATTACACTAATATATATAAATCATTTCACACATATATACATACATTCTTCAGCATTTTAACTTTATTTAAATGTTAAAAATTAAGCCTGTGGAGAAGAACCAGGTATCTAGGAGGGGAATGTACGTCCTTTAATGCATGAGCTTTGTCATCTACAGCTGCAAGGCCTTATTTTGCTTCCCTCTAATCTATTCAATATTAGGAAATTCAAGTTGACACATTTTAGTACTTACTCTAATTTTATTTTTATTTTATTATTTAAAATATATTTTTATTGATTTCAGAGAAGAACGGAGAGGAAGGGAGAGAGATGAAACATCAATGATGATAGAGAATCATTTATTGGCTGCCTCCTGCATGCCCTCTACTGGGGATCAAGCACGCAACCTGAGCATGTGCCCTTGACCGGAATTAAACCAGGGACCTCCTGGTTCACAGGTTGACCTCAACAACTGAGCCACACTTACTCTACTTTTAAGAAGGAGAAAACTTTGTGCTTCTTAATTATCACCTTTTTTTTTGTTAAACAGCATAATATTTTGAGGTGAAACTTTGAAAAATCTTAGAGAAGGGTATGAGAATGTTTAAAGTAAAATGTACATGGAGACAAATATTCAGAAATATAAAAGATTCAGGAAGCAAGATGAAGTGAGAAACACCAAAGGGAGGAATAAATCCAGAAAGACCATATTAATAGAGAGTTTTGAGGGGAGAGAAAGAGATCAAAGTAGCCTTAGTTGACAATAAAATTTAGAATTTAGAGTAAAGAAATGAGTGAAATAAAATTTAGGAAGTTTGGCTATGTGATCACTGCCAGTTCCCTTTATTGTATCCTCTTGAAATCATCTATAAAGATGCACATTGCTCTTAAGGGAGTTTTGGAGTTCAATTTGAGTTTCATTTCCATGTGTCACTATGCTGAAACGGGATTTAAACTGCGGGTGAGAATGCCCAGTTTTATCTGGATCATGCCCATGGCCCTTGGCTCTTTTTAGAGATTTCCTCAACTTCCTGCCAAAAGCTCTGTTATTATAGATTATGAGGACCTCAATTAACATTAAAAGGGGAAATATTTGATGTGAGATATGAATCTGTTAGATTTGCTACGTGTCTACTGTTCCAGTAATTTTTTTTCATTTAGTGTGTCAACATTGTTGAGTTTTTCATGGATTTCATTATTAAAAACATCTTCATCTCTCATCATTAGATATAGTCATGACTTTGAGTTTATAAAGCACTTGTATCCCCATTATCTTATTTCCTTTTCACAATATTTCTGTGTTTAATTATCATTTTACTGATGACAATAGTGAAGGTAAGGATTTAGTGGTTTGACTGTAAAAGTGTACTTAGAATCATCTGTTTGTGTGTGTGATACTTGTTATAAACACTTCATGTTTTTCTCTACCAATTGAGCTGATTACAGGTTTAGGACATGTACATTTTCTAATCAAATTTTCACCTTCAAACAGTATACAATCATAAAATGGGTTTTACACTGATGCAACCAATAATTATATTAGAATTTTTCCTGACTAGTTCTATTTTAATTCTGACACCTGTGTGTTTTGCAAAACTCCAGGCAATATGCTTTCTATTTCCTATTGGTTACCACAGGGATAATAATTTTTAGAATTCAATTTTCATGGGCAGATTAGTTTACTAATTTTAAATAGTGGGTAGCTGCAGTAATAAAAATGAATCCTCAAATTGCCTGTTGAGTCTAACCGATAAAATTTGTCATGACACCATTTCAAATGCAAAATTTTGAATGATGTAAAAACTAGGATTGAAGGTACAAAGGTCAGTGAGCATTGGACTGGTATTATTACCTATATGTGGGCAACATCAGACATGTACATTCATCTTATGTACTATGTTGACACAGCTATAGGGTTTCAAATTTCTATTTTTGTACCATTTTGCCTAATGGTACACACTAGTGTCTAATACTTGAAAGAGAATAATTTACTTTCTCTGATTTATACAAAATCATATAGTTAGAACTTGATATAGCTTTTTGAATTTACATAAAACCTTTGAACTCTTAAATGAAAACATTAAATGTTGGAACTTTATAGCAGACACACTAGATAGAACTAACGTACAGTGGATGTCAGGTGGCAGGGTGCTCTAACCAAAAAAAAAAAAAAAAAAAGGCAGGTTTTCACAAGTGTCTACTGCTCTTCTATCTGCCTCTTGCTCTTTCTCTGTGAAATATACTTCTCACCTATCTTCATGCCCATTCTTTACTTCCATTAAAAATTATTTTTTTTTCTAGGAAACTCTACCTGATTTCCTGGTCCAGATGCAGATCTCCCCTCTCTTCACACCAGATTTCTCTTTCTACTTCTCTTTTTGGCATGGAACACTGTCTATTTTATTTTATTTATTTTATTTTTTGTCTATCATTGATTTCATACTAGTCTATGAATTCTTGGATGGTAGAATCTGCAGTTTATCTTTTTGCCCACCCCCATTGCTGCACACATAGCATATTAGTTTTCTAGAGCTGCCATAAAAAAAAATTACCACAAACTTGGTGGCTTTAAAGCAACAGAAATTTATTCTCCCAGTTTCGGATGTTAGAAGTCCAAAATCAAGTTGTCAGTAGTACCACACACCCTCTGGAGGCTCTAGGACAAAATCTTTCCCTGCCTCTTTAAGCTTCTGGTGGCCTCAGTTGTTCCTTGCCTAGTGGGCTCGAACTCCAATCTTTGCCTCTATCTCCACATGGCTTTGCCCTCCCTGTGTCTCTCTTTGTCTCAAATATCCCTCTCCTGTGTCTTATAAAGATACCAGTTATTGGATTTAGAGTTCATCCTAAATCCAGAATGATCTCATTCAAGATCCTTAATTAAATTATATCTATAAAGATCTATTTTCCAAATAAGAACACATTCACAGGCTCCAGGGGTTAGGACATAGACATATATTTTGGGGGAAGCGGGGGTCACTGTTCAACTCACTACACATAGTAAGCACTCAATATATCAATATATGTTTATTGATATGCACACACATTTAATTTTGGGAAAAAAGAGCACTGCACATTTTTCTTCAGGTATATTGTTCTCAGCTTAACAAATTATCCCAAACTATATGGGTTAATACAACACCCATTTATTATTTCACAGTTTCTGTGAATCAGGAGTATGGGCACAACTTAGCTAGATACTCTGCTCAGGGTTTGCAATCAAAGTGTTAGCTAGAGGCTGGGGTTTCGTTGGAGGCTCAGGATTCTCTTCCAAGCTCACATGTTTGCTGGCACAATTTACTTCCTTACTATAGCTGTAGAACTCATGGTGATGTGGTGCTATATGGCCAGCAGTGGAGCTTCTATGACCTCAAGGGAAGGCCTAGAACTTTTTCTAAAGGGCTTCCAACTGTTAAGTCAGGCCCATCAAGTATTATCTCCTTTTTGATTAACTTAAAAGTCAAGTGATTTGGGTCCTTAATTATCTCTGAAACCCTTCACCCTTGCTACATACTATAACCTAATCTTAGTGGTAACACTGAGGTGGAGATCATGGGGGCATTCATCAAATTTTGCCTACCACGGGTATATATACCTTTTATTTTACCAAGATATTGTCCTGATTTAATGTGAAATGATGTTAAATTCCATCCACTAGCTATTTCCATAGATTCCTAGATGTATTTGACTTATTTTATTCCAGTCTAAAGCATCAGGCCCAACATATTGTGCCAGTGTCTGATTCTAAAGACTCCAATTCAAAGTGAAAGAAGTATTTCCTGAAAATATTATATTTAAGTGAGATAGCAGGTAGGTTTTAATGATAAACATGATCGCTGCCTGGATTGTGGGATAGGATTGAAGCTTTGCCCTGATAATACAGTGTCCATGAAAGAAACCACAAGTGAGTGATCTAATGCAGAAAGAGGAAGTTGCATATGCCACAATTAGGGAGAGTATTGGGGAAATTAAAGTCAATAGCCTTAGGGCAAAAGAGAGGAAATGGGAAGAAGTTTAATCTTTTGTCTTCTGTGATTAAGATTAATTGCTCTTTTCCTTAAATTTGGTAATTTGATCCTCATCAGTTGATCCTGCATGTGAGAACAAGAATGTCAATAGTTTTCATTTTGAAGACAATGATGATCAATTTGTAATATGGTCATCTAGGGCAGTAGATTGAGAAGAACTCTGAGATCATGCCTGAGCTTAGTTTAAAACAAGATTAATTAGTAATAACTTTTTTGGGTGCTGAAAGGAGAAGTAGAAGCAACATTATACCACATATTTACCAACTATTCCAGATAACCTGTCTTCACCTTGATTGTCAGTTCAGAACCCTGGATTACTACCTGTTCATTTGTCTCTGAGATCCTGAATTCCTGCAAGGATAACCTGCTAAACATTCAGGTATATCTAAACTTTATGTTTTTCTTGTTAAATTTTCCTATGTGGTTCCCACCCATTTGAGCCTTGCCCCTCTCATTTTGTTCAGGGGTCAGAGATTGGGTTTGATTGAAAAAGATGTTCATTGAAAATAGGTTTCATTGAAGTTCATTTAATGGATTCTATCCTGGAAGAAGCCTATTTCAGTTTTTATTAGGTACATGTAAGAGACAACAAAAATATATGGCTTAAATTAGAAGCCCAATTTTAATATAATGGTTCTAAAGTCATTAGAGACTTATTTATTCAAGTGTTATATATTTTTTGTGTGTGGGCTCCATATATATGAAGGCCTTGAGGTGGGAAGAATTTAGTTATTATAAGAAATGGAAAAAGGGCAGGTGTGGCTGAAATATAGAGAGTGAGGAAGAGAGTTAAAAGATTTGAGAATATTGGAAGTTTTTAAAAGAGTGATATGATCATATCTGGAGTTTTTAAAGACTTCTCTGGTTACTGTAGGATAAGGGTTTATAAACTGGGAATCAGAGAAACCATTTAAAAAAACATTGTGCCCAGCTGATGTGTCTCAGTGGTTGAGTGTCAATCCATGAATGAGGAGGTCATCTTTTGATTCCCCCTCAGGGCACATGCCTGGGTTGCGAGCTCGATCCCCAGTAGGGGACATTCAGGAGGCAGCTGATCAATTATTCTCTCTCATCGATGTTTTTATCCCCTCCTCTCCCTTTCTCTCTCTGAAATAAATAAAAACATATTTTAAAAAATACATTGTAACAATACTGGCCAGAGAGACATGTTCTATCAAGCTAGGTGCAATAAGAACTGCTACAACAAAGTACAACAAAGGTCCTCTAATAAAGTCTTTATAATGTTGATGAGATTCCCTAGGAACATAACTCTTGTTTATATCAATTAGCCTATGGTAAAATTGCTTTCCTTATACATCATTTCACTTAACATTACAGAATGCAATAAAGATGTTAAATGATAACTTACTTGACTATAAAGTAGAAGAACGATCATATGTAATGGTACAAAGGCCAGAAAATATATGGTTCTTTTGCAGAGTAATGAATTGTCTACTGAGGCAGTAACAATGTTATATGGAGAGTTGTAATAGAAGAGAAGCCTGCAAAGGGAGATTACCATCAGATAATGAAAGGTCTTACATGCAAAGGCAAGGCATTTGGAATTTATTTTGAAAACAGTAGTGAGTCATCTTAAGATTGTGTGTCATCTAATTTAATATGTATTTTATTTAATGTTTCACATTTACTTACCTGTATTAATGGTGTTAGCTGCCATCTGATAGGTTAAAAGTCTTATATACTATTTAGTGTTATTTAAAATTAAGGTGCTAATGCCCTAGTTGGTTTGGCTCAATGGACTGAAGGGTCCTGGGTTCGAGGGCACATGGTCAAGGGCACATGCCCAGGTTGCGGGCTCGATCCCCAATAAAGGGTGTGCAGAAGGCAACCAATCAATGAATCTGTCTTATCATTGATGTTTATATCTCTCTCCCTCTCCTTCCTCTCTGAAATCAATAAAAACATTTAAATGTAAGGTGCTATTGTTACTATCACTTATTTTTATTAGTAGCAATAATAATACAACTTAATAAGGTTTTGTTTACTGTGGCTCTTAAGAATAGATAAAACATTTAGTTACCCATGAGTTCTTATTAAAGTATATTTAAGGAATCTCTTATACATCTCACTGTACTTTCATTATTATCTGTTACATTTTGGTGGAGAAAGAACAAGGGTAATAAACTTTTAGTTTGAGTGAGCTTATTTTGAAAGCACGCAAGAAAGATGATGTATAAAAGTGATGTGCTCAAAATGAAAAACACAAAGCCATTGTTTGGTCTCAAAGCACTTCTAATTACTAGAAAACACAAATTATTTCTTATTAGTTTAATCAGCCAAAAATCTGTGTTTATGATATCTCCATTCATTTTAGAAATTATGTAATAACTTGTTCTCCACATTGCTGACATGAATAAATAATGATATGCTGTTTTTATTTTTAAATCAAATTCACATTTGAAGAATAGTATCTTCTAAAGTTAGATGGCTTATTATTCCTTAATGCTTGTGATATATTTGAGTTTTCCAAAAAGTTTGCTATGCTCTTTTTTTTAATCCTCACCCGGGATATTTTTCCATTGATTTTCAGAAAGAGTAGAAGAGAGAGGAGAAGACAGAGAATCATCAATGTGAGAGAGACACATTGATTGGTTGCCTCCTTCATGTGCCCTGACTAGGGCCCAGGCCAGGGAGGATCCTGCAACCACTGTAAGTGCCCTTGACCAGATGACCCTTTGGTCCACAGGCTGATGCTCTATCCACTGAGCCAAACTGGCCAGGGCACTATGTTCTTTTTTTTTTTTTTTTTTACAATTCAATTATATGACATACTGGAATCAGGAGTAGTTAGTCTAGCATGAAAAATATGGCTGCAGTAATGCCTCCCAGGAGAAAATTGAGAAGACTGCATATATAAAGACTAGAGGCCCAGTGCATGAAAATTCATGCACTGGAGGTGGGGGGGGGGGTCCCTCAGCCAGAACTGCCCCCTCTCACAGTCCGGGAGTCCTCATGGGTGGGAGGTGACCTGGTGATCAGGGAAAGGTAACACCCTCATCACACCTCTGCTGTTGCCACTGCCGGCAGCACAAGCCTCAGCCGGCCCTGGTTACTTGAGCTTTGGGTGGCCCTGGGTGGCTGGGGGGCTGAGGGTGGGTCTGGCTGCACCGTGTGCCTGCCCCCTCAGGTGGGGCTGAAAGTACTGGGGGACTCTGGCAGGGCTGAGGGGACTGGGTGCCACCATCTTGTGGCTATGGGTGCCACCATCTTTGTGATGACATGACGGTCAATTTGAATATTCCCTCTTTATTAGATAGGATACCTACAAAACCAATAGTCACTAAAGACCATGAAAACATATAACAACAAAGTCTATTATATTTTCCAGGAAGGCCATGTGTTTTATGGGAGATATTTAAATTCTGGCAGGATTTAAGAGATCATCTTAAGATCTATTGCATAAATCATTTAACACCATGCATAGAAATGGTGAAACAGATAAAGGAATTACCATCTTGTTAATATTCCAACTATGTGCTAAGCACTGTTCAGTTATTTTCATGCTTTATCTAATATAATCTTCATATTAATAAGATATCCTCATTTTACAGATATAGAGTCTGAAGTTCATAGATATTAAGATGTCTGATAGTTCACAGCCAGTAAGTTGTAGACCTGTAGGCAGAACGTACATATATTCAATTTCAAATTTTATACATGTTTTATTATAGCAGACTGTCTCTTTCCAGGAAGAATGGACTATCCTTCCCTATGACTGGAAAAAAAATCACCATGGTGTGATTATACCAAGGAGCCTTTTGAAATGTAATCACGTTTGATTTAAAATTTATTTGTTTTTGTTTTTTTTTAAAGTTTCCTCATCTTGACAGAACTGAATCTCACATCACCCTGCTTGGCCCCGGAGGATGGCTGGTTAGCCAGAGACGGGTAAGATTCCTCAGGAAAGGATCAACCTAAGAGGCACAGTCGCAGAGGGGCCATGAAGAGAGAACTTGGGGGTCAACAGAGGTGGGGCACAGACCCTCACCTCCCCAACTTTGCAGGGGCCTGAACCCTCACCCCTTCCTTTCCCCATGGCTGCTTTGCTTCCCATGCCCAACTCAAATTGGGACCCAGGTAACAGACAGAGACTTGGCCAACAGCAACTGCCCTCTCACTGCAACAAGACTTGTTTGAGTTGTCTTGTACCCATGGTGTGGGGAAGTGGGTTTTTGATATCTAAATCCAGCCTAGCACCAGGAATGCTCAGGGCCTACTCAAGAAGGCAAATAATCCTTTCCACTAATATTTACGGGGTAAAATAAGATTGTTGTTAGAGTATTAAATTTGACAATAAAATAGTAGTCAAGTTTTCAGACTAACTTAAATTGGCTAATTGAAATAAGTGAATATTCTAGAAAAATTAATTGTACTGGACAAAAAGCTGTTCTTAAAGTGTTAACTAAAATTTTTATTGGTAGTTCATCTCATGGTAAAATTGCGTAACATGTAATGAACCTAAAGCAGTCATATTTTAGTGCAAAAATTAAAAGTTAAAAGCTATCGATACTACATTAAAAAAATCCAAAAGCCTCCTAATATTTAAATAAAAAAAGGGGGGATAATAGAAGAATATCATGTAAGGAAAAATATTATGCTGTAAGTAAATTACATCTAGAAAAATTTTACTTTATAAAATTAACTTTCATTTATAATGCTAACAGCAAGACACCCATGAAAAACACACATGGTGTCAAAACAAGCCAAAGAAAAATCATTTGGGTAAAAAATGAAAAAGGATCCCAAGTCAAATTTATAGAAAAGATTCCTTTATTAACCTTTGGTCGAGAATATGTTTGTGTATTTTCAGAAAACAACTCCAAGACCATGTGGATTCCTGCAACAGAGAGGACTTGACAGGACTGTTCCAGACACGAAGACAGAAGAGAAACAGTCCAGAGATGGAAGACGCTGACAATGCCTTGCCATACTAGCAGTCAGCAGCTGTGCTTTGCTGTAGGTTGCCCAGGACCAAACCAGAGAGGGTCGGACCTGCATTACCACCATTTGTCCACCATCCAGAACTGAAATATCATTGCTGACATGTACACATAAGAAACTGTTTGACATTGAAATTGGGACTCAATAGAACTGTTTGCCCAGAAAGAAACTCACTACAGACTGATTCATTTGCCTCTCAGCATAACCATTATTGCTTGTCTCATTTTCGGTTCTTATAAGTGTATTTCTAGTAGCACATGATCTCACTCATCTAGGGGAAATAATGAGCAACATAAACTGATGAACAAAAACAGACCCAGAGACAGGGAAGCATCGATCAGACTGTCAAACCTCAGAGGGAAGGTAGGGGAGGGTGGGGGTAAGAGGGAGAGATCAACCAAAGGACTTGTATGCATGCATATAAGCCTAACCAGTGGTCACGGACAACAGGGGTGTGGGGGCATGTGTGGGAAGGGGTTTGGGATGGGAATGGGTGGATGAGGACAAATATGTGATACCTTAATCAATAAATAAATTTAAAAAAAAAAGAAAGGAAAAAAAAGTTTCCTCATCTTGAAATTCTCAAACTATATTTTTGAGGTATTTATTCTCACAACTCTGGAATGAGAAAGGAAATGATTTCTCACCACCTCACCAGTTTATCTCTTTGGGCCTAAGTTTTTAGAATAGGCTATCTCACATTTATCAAAATTATTTGGTACCCTGAAGAATTAATATTTGCATTTTACTTTCTTAAGTAGTCAGAATCTTTGTGTACTACATGCCTAAGTGCCAGTACTATAGGCTTTGTAAATTCACTTGTCCCCAAGTTTTGGATCTTATATTTACATCTAATTTTGTTGATTTGACAGATACATTCTTGTGGTTAATAAGCTGTTAATTAATAAAATTTATATCTTCTTTGTGAATTATTAATGATTAATTAAAACAAAAAAAACTCTCAAATTCTTATTTTAAACTTAGTATTGCTAATAAACAAGTAAGTAAGTAGTGGATATAGTAGATTTTAATCTAACCTAAGTAGAAAATTATTACTTTTGACAAAAATGAGATAGCTCAATGATAATGAAATACCTCAAATATTCTATTATTTATATTATGTTTATTTAAATTAAAGATAAAAAGCATACCTGTATATGTCTAAATGTGTAAATATTATTAAATTTTCTTTTAAAATCTATGGTAGATATTTTAAGGGGAACAGTTGGGAAAACATGATTTTTCAAAAAAATAATTATTTCTCAGTTACATTTGAAATACAGTATTATGTTAGTTTCAGGTGTACAACATAATGATTAGCGATTTATATTACCTATGAATTGATCACCTCATAAGTCTAGTACCCATCTGACACCATACATAGTTATTACCACATTATTGACTATTCCCTATGATATACTTTACATGCTCATGACTGTTTTTATAACTGCCAATTTGTGCTTCTTCATCCCTTCATCTTTTTCACCCATCCCCTAACCCTTCTCTCATCTGGAAACCATCAAAATTTTCTCTATCTATGAGTTTTCTTGTTTTTTTTTTTTTGTTCCTTTATTTTGTGTTTTAGATTCCACATGTAAGTAAAATAATATGGTATTTTTCTTTGTCTGACTTATTTTACTCAGCACAATACCTTCTGGGTCCATCCATGATGTTTCAGATGATAAGATTTATTTCTTATGGCTGAGTCATATTCTGTTGTACATATGTGCCATCTCTTCTTTATCTATGGATAGACACTTAGGTTGTTTTTTTATCTTGGGTATTGTAAATAATGCTGCAGTTAACATAGGGATGCATATACATTTTTGAATGAATAACCAGAAGAGGGATTACTGGGTCCTTCTTTGTCTCTTGTTATAACCTTTGTTTTAAAGTCTATTATGTTTGATGTAAGTTAAGATACCCCAGCCCATATTTTTTGGTTTGTTTCTAATTGGATATAAAAGAATGGAAATAGCTTTTTCCATCCCTTCCCTTTTGGTCTATGTGTGTCTTTCAATCTGAAATGGGTCTCTTATAGGCAGCACATATATAGGTCTTATTTTCTTATACCTTCAGCCACCCTAAGGAAGACATCTGATTGATAGGTGATGATGATGTATTCTTTTCTGATTAAAATAATCTTAAATATTCTCTAATCAACACTAACTTTATCACAGAAATAGCAAAAGTTAGGCCAAGGTCTGATTTCAGTCTAGAATAATGAATGACTTCATTTATTTATATTTTTATTTTAGGTTTCATTGATTTTTATCTTTTGTAATTTTAATTTTATGAATTATATGGAATATGAGGTATAAATGTTTAAAATATTATGTTAGTAATTTTAATATGGCCCTTGAAATTCATTATATTAGCTAATAAAATGCCTTGTTTAATACTCAATTATTGTTAGGGTTTAATAAGACACCTTTTTTATTTTTCAGTATTAGATTACCAAGGTGAATGGGAATCTAATACTGGTAGTTTATACAAAGGTACCAAGGTATATACAATGGACAAAACTTCATGTGGACTTGAAGATGCCTTCTTAGGATACTTGAGTTTTCTACAACGAAGTAATTTAGTGCTAGCTCTAGTACTTAGTTTGTCCTTGAGGACACCAGCTATAAGTCTGTAGTCAGAATTCACTACATGATAATGCCTGTTGACACAGAGGGATAGCGTGTTTCTGATTGTGCATAATGTGAAAATAGAGCACAGTTGTCAGAGTCAAGTTCTGGATTAAGAATTTAATTTTCACAGACAAAGGCCATTCACGGTGGAGTCTGCCTTAATCTCAATTTAATTCAGGGAATAGTTACTCTGTGCTTATAAAATGTAATATACTGTATTAGGCACCAAGAGATTAACATTTTGAGTTTCACACATTCTCTGCTTTGAAAAATATCTTCTTAACATGTAATTGTGAGTTGTAACAATTTTGAGAATGACAAAAATACCCATTATGATATTACTCTTACAAACTCCTCAAAACTAAAAACAATCATGGAAGAAACAACACAACATTTTTATTTATTTATTTTTTTATTATTTATTTATTTATTTATTTTTTAACATTTTAAAATCATTGATACAAACTTAAAAAATATATATACTAGTATTTATTGTATCTTAAAATAAATGCCCACAGTTAACCAAGAGATTTTTATCCATGCCTTTTTTTTTAAGATATCAGTTTTTCTAAGCCATTCAACTGAATAGAAATTAATACTACAGTAATAAATTTAGGCTTCACATTAATATAATACACAACTATAAGTCAGTGTTATAAAGGAGAAGTAATTTATAAAATTCCACTTCAGATCATTGTTTCGCTGCTCCTCATCTCCCGACTCTATTCAAGATTTAAGTAGACATACTGTTTCTCTTGCTGTCTGGTTTTGTCTCCTTCATGAAAATTTATTAGGGATTTCTAAGGGTGTCACATGAAATTCATAGTGTGGTATATAAAGGATATTTCAGGTAATGAGTATGGAATTGTAAAAAGAGTGACCATGAAATTATTCAAAGTAATGGGCTGACAGATTTAGATTTTCATGATAAATATATCCTAATCAAAAGAGTGAAACAATTTTAGATTATACCTCATAGGTTATTATATTAAATATGGCAATGGTGAACTATAAGTTATCTGTCCAGCAACTACCTTGCAAATTATACACCATAAGGAATATGTGAGAGTTATAAGAAAATTTAGATTGATAATTACAGCTATTATTTCTATAATTTCAATGAGAAAATTCTAGAAAAGAGTTATATAGTACTTTAATAAAGTCCAATTGTCCTTTTAAGATCAGGTACCACATAAAGGTTAAGGTCACAGCCAAATATATTTGGATTTAAAAGAGCTGATGTTTGTAGAAGGCTATAGCTACCAAACAATCATCCACCCTAATTATTCTTAAGCACATGTCATAGTATTAATTTACCATTAGCAGTTCTTTAAAAAAAAAACTTTACCATTATCATTAATTAGTTTCTATGAATGTTTTCATATTGAATATTGTGAATAATAGATAAAAGCATTCAATTTTTGCTCCTGATATTTTATCTGATACTTTCTGGATGAATCTAATGTATGAAATAAGCCTAAATATCAAAGATATTTTAAAATTAAACCACAAACATGGCCAAATTCAAGCCTTACCTGTGTCTTCCTATGAATGCAATTTGCTTAAATAAATTATTAATAACTTCTGTACTTTAAGAGATACCACATTGAGAGGTAGGAATTGTAAAGCTATTAAATATAATTTCTATATCAAGAGAAAACATTAGATTTTTTTATATTTCTAGAGGTTTTGATTAAGAACCTTGTTAAAATTACTTGGCTGTATTATGAATACCAATGTAGCTAATGCTAATATTTTTATTAGTGCTACCAATTATTAAACACTGTTCTATGTCAGGCATTGTCCTAGGTATCCTATCTAATAAAGAGGGAATATGCTAATTGAACATCATGCCCTCACAAAGATGGCGGCTCCCACAGGCAATAAGGAGGGAACATGTTAACTGACTGCTGCACCCTCAAAGATGGCACTGCCCACAGCCACAAGATGGCGGAGCCCAGTCCCCTCAGCCTCACCAGGGTGGCAGGTGTGCAGCATGAGCAGGCCCACCCCCAGGCGGGTCCGGCCGCTCCACATACCTGCCTCCAGAGTCCCCCAGTCCCCTCAGACCCCTAGCCGCCCAGGAATGGCCCAATGCACAGGGAAGACTCGGATGTTGGCTGCCCAGCTGTCCAGGGTTGGCCCAAGGTGCAGGAAAGCCTTGGATGTCAGCTGCCCAGCTGACGCCTGAGGCACAGGGAAGCCTCAGATGTCAGTTGCCCAGCAGCCCAGGGCTGCCCGAGGCTCAGGCAACCAGGGCTGGCTGCTGGCAGTGGCAGCAGCAGAGGTGTGATGGGGGCATCACCTTCCCCTGATCGCCAGGTCGCCTACCACCCCTGAGGGCTCTCGGACTGTGAGAGGGGGCAGGCTGGGCTCAGGGATCCCCCACTCCAGTGCATGAATTTTCATGCACCGGGCCTCTAGTATTGATATGTTTTAGAATTGCCAAAAGAAGTCTAAGAAATTATTCTCATTTTCAGATGAAGCAATTGGGATTCTGTAAATTGCCCCAAATTATATAGCAATAAAATGGTAAAACCAGTCTTCAAACCTAAATCATTCTGAACCCAACATCTACATCAGAGGAGATATACAGATGGTAAATAGGCATGTGAAAAGATGCTCTACATCATATGCCATCAGAGAAATGCAAATTAAAACAAAATGAGATACCACTACACACCTATAACAATGGCCAAAGTCTAGAACACTGATAACACCAAATGATAGTGAGGATGGGAATACAAAATGCTACAGCAACTTAAAAAATATATATACTTTTATTGATTTCAGAGAGGAAGGGAGAGGGCTAGAGACATAGAAACATTAATAATGAGAGAGAATCATTGATTGGCTCCTCCTGCCTGCCCCCTACTGGGGATCGAGCCAGCAACCTGGGCATGTGTCCTTGACTATCATCAAACATGCTCTATCTACTGAGCCAAACCACCTAGGGCAGTACAGCAACTTTGTAAGACATTTTGGAGGTTTCTTACAAAATGAAACATAAGTCTTACCAAAGATTCAGCCATCATACTCTGTAGCTACATAGAATAGCATGATGGATCTTATAAGCATCCTATTAAATGAAAAACTAAACAAAACTGCAAGACTCTTAAGTTTTTATAATATAATTCCAATAATTTCATTTATATAAAGTTCAAAACAAACTAATGTAAACTACATATATATATATATATATATATATATATATATATATATATATATATTAGGGATGCACACATTTTGAGATAAGGAATGGATTTGGGGTTTCTGGGTCCTGTCAGTATTTTATCTCTTGACTCAGATAGCACTAACATATATGTGGCCTTTATAATTATTATATTATATATATTTATGTACTTTATATGGTCGTTTTCATGATTATGTTTTTTTTTAGTATTTACCAATTAGACTTATTTAAAATCACAGAATGTTTTGAGATATTAATCTCCCATCTTTTATTCCAAGTTCTCCATAAGTATTTGTTCACAGAGAAGTAGATGCAATATTAAGGTCAAAGGAATGTTAACAGATTTCAAAAACAACTACAGTTTGTTTTTCTCAGTTGCTCGTGACTGCTACAATAATCACATCTACTGATTACTTCCTACAGTAAATGAAGTCCAAATTGTTTGAAATCTAAGGTAACCAAAAATAAGATCAATAGCTGCAATTACCAGTAAGAGTGCACAGGGTGCAGGTAATAGAAACTTCATTTTCTTAACAATGCGTGTGTGTGTGTGTGTGTGTGTGTGTGTGTGTGTGTGAAGGAAGCCTTGTTTTCAAAAAATAGTTTCAGGAAATATATTTGGGGTTTTGAATATGATTTGAAAGTGAAACCTTATATATCTACCACAAAGAGAAAATATGTGTATAAACACACACACACACACACACACACTTGAAAATAGCCATCAGATTTTCTTGGCCCATGGGAAAGCAACCTTAATGCTCTTATTGGCACACTACCAGGGATTTAAGCTATCTGACTACTCTAAGACTTATGCAGCTGTGGTGATAACACTGACAATAGGCCAGAAATTGTACTTTCTAAGGAAAAAGTTGCATTCAATTTAAAAATTTTACACAAAGGTGTTTTAATGAGAATGAATGCCCTGTTCAGTATACAGGCTTATGAATCAGTTATTTAGGAATGGGCTGGTATCAACATCTGCCAAACCTCTTTTTTGGTTCAGAATGAATTAAAGGTAAGTGAGAATGAAAGCGTCTGAAATGTATTGCTGAACCGTGTCTTCCTAATTCACAAATGCAACAGTATATTATTATAAAACTTCCAATGACATTCCAAAGGCAAAATATACCTCCAGGAAAAAATAAATAAATAAAATAATGTTCTTTTGAAAAATTCCTCATAACCAAGGTAAGGAGACCACAGAAAGATTGACATTAGCCTACAGCTAAAAGATAGAAAACTAGTTTTAGCAAAAAGCAGAAATAGACATTTATACTTTGGCTATTTAGAATGAGCAGCATGCTGGTATATAACCCAGGTAAAAATGAGATTTAGTTCTTGATGTGTGTGATCTTGCATCATGGTCCCTCAAGAGAAAGTTGACCTTTTATAATTCCTAGTAGTAGGGAAAATGCCTGTGGGATCACACACTCTAAAAAGATTGATGGTATTTGAGAAGAACTGAATATTTTAAAGCATGAACATTTTATATAATAGGAGCAATCTTTAATTTCAAAACAGTCACCTGCTTGCTAAAAATAGGGACTCCTAGTAAAAGAGCACCTCATTGAATATAATTTCAATTGGTGTATTTTTAGTATGCTCTTTGATAAGTTGACTAATAGGGAGCTTTAAAGGTGTATTTTAATGACAGGAAAATTTCAAGAGTCTTTAATTCTGATAAGAATTCACAAGCATTATGTGCTATTAGGTGGGCAAAATGAAAGTATAACTCTCACCTCGGAAAAGCTTCTGAAAGATTTCATTCAATATGTCTTAACCTTTTGTTGAACAAAGTGTTATTGGTTTCATTGTTTCTATATCTGGAGTTTGGAAGGCATTAAATAAAAAGCAGGGGAGAAAGTTAATCTGCCAATTTTCTATTTTTAGATCTAGGTTTTTATTATAAGTTCAATAACATAATTGCAAAAAGATATTTAAGGTACATTTGGGAAATTGCTTAAGGTAATTAATTCAAGTTCAAATTAGAAAATGAACCCATCAGGGACATTATTTCTCAGGAAAGAATTCCTTTAGAGTACAGCATGTCTAAGAGCAGGTATTTTTGGATTGCTCTTAATTGGATACTCTTAGGAATATTAGTAACAAAGTTTATGCATATATTTATATAAAACTATCCTGTTCTCATTTGTGAAAGGAATTTCTCCTTTCCATATACCTCCCATTTTTTTCTCACTTTTGGCTCTCCTAACTGCTTTTGAGTTCACTGAACTTCCTCATCAGCTTAATCTAGTTATCCTTTCTCCTCTCCAAAACACTGACTAGTGCCCAAGGCACACATTGGCACCTACCACTGTGCCCTCAGGTGGATATTTACATCTCTCTGAAACAGCTGAGTTGTATGCTTTCCAAGAGATATCTGTACCTTTCTGAATCTGATTATACTACTTCTACTTAGTATTGCAATTACCTAATTTAATTAAGTATTATCTATGTTGACAAAATATGAATTTGAAAAAAATTATGAAAAACAAGGTGAATATCTTGCAAAGACTTTATAAAAGTAAGTTATTAAAAACAATTTGCTATAAACTTTGATTTGGGAGGAGAAAAATATGAAATACAGGGGAAAATTCCAAAACCATGTATTTTATCCCCCTTGCTATATAAGTCTCTAGGTTCCCTTTAAAGAAGCAGAAACTGGAAATGGTAGTCTTTGCATTATGGCTGAGATTTATACAATATGAGACTTGATCACATGTCAAAAAAAGCCCATAGTATACATCAAATGCTTTGTAAATTAATGTGCATTCACATGTTTTATTTTATTATTTTTTTAATGTTATATGTCAATTATGTCTTTTTTTAATGTTATATGTCAATTATGTCTTTTTTTCAATTTTTTTATTAAGGTATGATATGTGTACATATCTTACCATTGCCCCCCCACCCCACTCCCATATATGCCCTCACCCCCCAGAGTTTTGCGTCCATTGGTTATGCTTATATGCATGCATACAAGTCCTTTGATTGATCTCTTATCTTCCCCACCTCTCCGTAACCTTCCTGCTGTAATTTGACAGACTGTTTGATGCTTTACTGCCTCTGTATCTATCTTTTTGTTCAAGTTTATAATGTTCTTTATTATCCATAAATGAGTGAGATCATGTGGTATTTTTCTTTCATTGACTGGCTTATTTCACTTAACATAATGTTCTCCAATTCCATCCAGGTTGCTGCAAATGGTAAGAAATCCTTCTTTTTTATGGCAGCATAATATTCCATTGTGTAGATGTACCATGGTTTTCTGATCCAGTCATCTGCTGACGGGCACCTAGGCTGTTTCCAGATCTTAGCTATTGTAAATTGTGCTGCTATGAACATAGGGGTGCATATATCCTTTCTTATTGGTGTTCCCAGTTTCTTAGGATATATTCCTAGGAGTGGGATTACTGGGTCAAATGGGAGTTCCATTTTCAGTTTTTTGAGGAAACTCCATACTGTTCTCCACAGTGGCTGCACCAGTCTGCATTCCCACCAGCAGTGCACGAGGGTTCCTTTTTCTCCGCATCCTCGCCAACACTTGTCATTTGTTGATTTGTTGATGATAGCCATTCTGACAGGTATGAGATGGTACTGCATTGTTGTTTTGATTTGCATCTCTCAGATAATTAGTGACGTTGAGCATGTTTTCATGTGTCTCTTGGCCTTCCTTCTGTCTTCTTTTGAAAAGATTCTATTTAGGTCCATTGCCCATTTTCTTATTGGATCATTTATCTTCCTTTTATTAAGTTCTATAAGCTGCCTGTAGATGTTGGAGATTAAACCTTTATCAGTGATACCATTTCACATGTTTTATTTTTAAATATTTACCCTATATGTATGTCCTTTTTAAAAACACAATGCTGTTTCAACCAACTTTCTTTTTTTTTAAATAAATGTTTCTTGTACAGATTATTACAGATGTTCCTCTTTCCCCCCCCCCCCATAGCTCCCCTCTACCCGATTCCCCCCACACACCCCATGCCCTTATCCCCTGCCACTGTCTTCATCCATAGGTGTAAGATTTTTGTCCAATCTCTTCCCGCACCCCTCACACCCCATTCCCCCAAGAATTTTCAGTCCACTCCCTTTCTATGCCCCTGATTCTATTATATTCACCAGTTTGTTCTGTTCATCAGATTTTTTATTCACTTGATTTTTAGATTCACTTGTTGATAGATGTGTATTTGTTGTCACTTTGTTGTTCATCATTTTTATATTTACCTTTTTCTTCTTTCTCTTCTTAAAGAATACCCTTCAGCATTTCATATAATCCTGGTTTGGTGGTGATGAACTCCTTTAGCTTTTTCTTGTCCGTGAAGCTCTTTATCTGACCTTCAATTCTAAATGATAGCTTCGTTGGATAGAGTAACCTTGGTTGTAGGTTCTTGCTGTTCATCACTTTGAATATTTCTTGCCACTCCCTTCTGGCCTGCATAGTTTCTGTTGAGAAATCAGCTAACAGTCATATGAGTACTCACTTGTAGGTAACTAACTGTTTTTTTCTTTCTGCTTTAAAGATTCTCTCTTTGCCTATTGCCCTTGGCATTTTAATTATGATGTGTCTTGGTGTGGTCCTCTTTGGATTCCTCTTGATTGGGGTTCTCTGTGCTTCCTGGACTTGTAAGTCTATTCCTTTCACCAGGTAGGGAAAGTTCTCTGTCATTATTTCTTCTAATAGGTTTTCAATATTTCTCTCTCTCTCTTCTTCTGGCACCCCCATAATTTGGATGTTGGTACACTTGAAGTTATCCCAGAGGTTCCTTGCACTATCTTCATATTTATTTTATTTTTTGTTTTTGTTTTTGTTTTTCTGGTTGGGTGTTTTTTGTTTCCTCATATTTCAAAACTTTGGGGTCTTCTACTCTACTGTTAAATTTCTGTGTATTATTCTTTATTTCAGACAGTGTATGCTTAATTTCTGATTGGTCCTTTTCCATTTTTTTTTAGCATTCATTAAGGTCCTTGAAGGTGTCACTAAGTTCCTCGGAGGTTTCTAGAAGATTCTTGAGTAACCTTATAACTGTGGTTTTGAACTCTAGATCCACTAGTTTGCTTTCCTCAATTTCTTTCATTCGTGACATGTTTCTTTGTCTCCACATTTTGGCTGCTTCCCTGTGTTGATGGAGTGGCTTTGTGTGGTAGGTGACCTATAGGGCCCAGTGGCTCAGCTTCCCCAATCACCTGAAGTGGACCCTCTTGGTGTACCCCTTTGTGGGCTGGGTGCACAGTCTTATTGTAGTTAAGCCTTGATTGCTGTTGGTACACTGGGAGGAATTGACCTCCAGGCCAATTGGCTGTGAGGACCCGCTGTATCTATAATGGAAGAACTGCTGTGCTGGAGACACCCTTATGGGGCAAGACTTGTTTCAATGGGGCTTTGGTGCTCACTGAGTCTGCCTCTTGAGTGTGTTGCTTATGGATGTGAGGAGTTGAAATCAGGTATTGTCTCACACTGATCACTAGGTACACTGGTTCGTGGATCTCCAAGGAGGTGCAAGTCAGCTACTGCCTGAGGCCACCTGGCAGGAGCTTACAGCAAGATCTGCAGATTTCTCCTCTTTTTCTCCTTTTGCTTGGGGTTTGGAAGTTTTGGAGTTGTCTGATCCAGCTGCAATTTGTTAGGTTAAGCTGCGAAAGGGTAGGCCATTCATATGCAAAAGCCACTGCATACAGTTTGGGTGGGTTTGTAAATTGAGTGGGGCGGGGTATCAGGGAATCACTAGGGCTTGGCAAACAGCGATGGTTGCCAGTCAGCCATCTCTGAGTCTCTGCGTTTCCACATCCCCACATTCCGTGCCCCAGCACAGCAAACAATGATTCCTGAGCACACCTCTGTGAGAAAGCCACCCTCACTTTCTGACCCGATGCCAGACAGTCCAGTTTCTCCCCATAGGAGTGTGGGTCCCCAGAGTCAAACTGGAAACTGGAGTTCAGAGCAGTAGGGAGCTTGTATCTCCTTCCCGATTTAAAAAAACAGCACACTCAGTCGCCAGCCCGATTTGTGTGCCTCTGTACCTCTGCTTTTCTGCACCTCTGCAGATCCTACCTGGTCTCAATGCTCTTTTTTCTTTCCTTCTAGTTGTAGAACTTCTCCTCAGCCATCTTTCCCGTGGTTCTGAGTGATAGTTGTTTTGTCTTTTACTTGTAGTTTTGGTGTGGTTATGAGAGGCAGCACGTACAGGTGTATACCTTATGCCGCCATCTTGGTTTCTCCTATCTCAACCAAATTTCCATTAACCAAGTAAATACTGGTCACAGTTGGAGTGAAGGACACATAAGGTAGTAAAACTGTTCATCCCTTTCCCTCATTCATTCACCATTTAGTAATTCTCAATTCAATTGTATAATAAACTTTAATTTGTTAGAATATAATTTTAGAAGCAAGACTATGTGACAGAGTAGATGTATAGTGAATAAAGTTTAGAAGAGGGATAAAGTATAGATGACAAAAACAGCCCACTCATTGTCTGGTAATCAAATTTAGCACTTCTTTAAGGCACAAATGTTCAAAGAATTATACTAAAAAATATATTGAGATTTTTCTCCACAAGGACTAGAATATAAAAAGTAATAAGTAATTCTGTCTTTAATTTGGTACATGGCTGTGTCACATCTCTTTCTTTTCCTGGAGACAATTTTTGAAACTTTTTCTAGCATTCTGTAGGCATAGAAATAGCACACACATACTAACACTGAATTATACATGAATGGCAAACTAATAGTTTATTTGTCAAGACCAAGTAGTTTTGGGAAGTGAAGCCAGAGAGAATATAGTTGGTGGGAAGTCTGTGGGAAATCAGATAGAGAAAGCAAAATGTTTTTTGATAAATCCACAAAGGCTACATAATAAAGATGGAACTTATTGCACAATTTTATATGGGACTAATCAGCCCGTGTAAGAGAAGAGAGTTACAGTATATTTTTTTTCTTATTTAGTTAGGAAACACTGTTTTGTTTTAAATGAAGATAATAAATATCTATGATATTTCCTCTCAGCAAGGTTAGGCAAAATGCAAAGATACATGGAAAATGTGGATCATTAAACAAAGGCTATGATTTCAGGGAATATTCCTTTGAATACTTTTTTTCCACAGTTGAAATCTATTTATAAAGGAAACTGATATGTTAGAAGAGGATTCTAAAAACAGAGAAAAATATGTGTACTTATAATTCCAGTTTCTTCTGTAATTCGGCCAATTACCAATCATGAAACAGAATGTAAAATAGTCACTATTTATGGAACCTTTCCTTTCCTTAGAAAGAAATGAAATGAGTTTAAGTTTTGTCCATGTATGTTTATCCAGTATGTATATTCCATGAGTTAATAGGATTTCAATTCTTCAACAGCTTTAATATTTGTGGGTTTCTAATGCAATTGTCACTTGGAAGTAGATTGATTCTGAGATAAAAATAATCATATTCCTACTTTTGAAGTTTACCACTGAATTCTTATTTTTCAATAAACGAATCTATATTGCTATGTTTAGCTGAAACAAACTGCTATAACCACACTCCTACAGATTATTTAAGCTTTGTCAATGATATAATTCCACAAAGAGAGCATGCATTCCTTTGGGAACAAGAAAATGAAAAGTAGACATTAGGTCCCCATAAAGATAGTCCTACTTATACATTGTAACATAAATCCTTATGTCACTGGTGTGCAATTGTCCATACCAAAAATGATTTTTATCCCTATCATATATGACCTAATATATAATACATATGCAAAAATGGCTAATTTATTTATATCATGCCTCATCTTTTCAGTGCATCATCTTATAATAATGTTGTTTAAATGGCAAAATTGTCTATTATATGAGGTGCTCCTGGCTCAGAGAAGGGGTGGGAAACATATTGTGGAAAGACTCCCAGTATTAAAGCCAATAAAATGGGTCTGATTGTCAAAGCTATATTTAAAAAATTACATTCCTGCTTTGAAAATCAGTTCCTTCTTTAAAATTATGTTTCTGTTTAAAATGTGCTACCATATGAGAAAGGGCTTTGTAAATTATTATGGAAGGATAATTTACTGAAATATTTATTTTCATCCTGCTACTGTGGAAGATTGGGGGAAAAGGGGTTACTTTACCTTGCCTATCTCTAAAAGTTTTTGGTTTAAGAATCTGGAGCTCTGATGCCTCTAAAGGATGTTGATTTTCTTTTTCCCTCTCTTTCTTTCTTTCTTTCTTTCTTTCTTTCTTTCTTTCTTTCTTTCTTTCTTTCTTTCTTTCTTTCTTTCTTTCTTTTTTTCTTTTTCTTTCTTTCTTTCTTGAACCCAAACCAAATTGTACTAAATGCAATGTGGTATTCTGGTGTAGGTCCTGGAACAGAAAAAGGACATTAGTGGAAAAATTCATGAAATCTGAATAAAGTCTAATAGTAGTAAACAAATGTTGGTTTCTTAATTTTAACAAATGTACTAAGGTAATATAATATACTAGAGGCCCAGTGTACGAAATTCATGCACTTGTGGGGGGTCCCTCAGCCTGGCCTGTGCCCTCTCGCAGTCTGGGAGCCCTGGGGGGATGTTCGACTGACGGCTTAGTGGACCTAAGCCCTCAAGCCGTCAGTCGGACATCCTTAGCATTGCCACGGAGGTGGGAGAGGCTCCCACCACTGCCACTGTGCTCGCCAGCTGTGAGCCCGGCTTCTGGCTGAGCAGCACAACCCCTGTGGGAGCGCACTGACCACCAGGGGGCAGCTCCTGCATTGGGTGTCTGCTCTCTGGTGGTCAGTGTGCATCATAGTGACTGGTCATTCCTCCATTTGGTCATTTGCGTATTAGCCTTTTATTATGTAGGATACGCCGTAGATGAGGCCCCCTAGAACCATAAAAAATGCAAAAAATTCACTGTTAACTCATTCTCGAATTGCCTCCACTTAAAATCAAATTGCCCTCCCTCCCCCGTGGGGCGTGTGCTGCACCTTGGGAACCAGTGGGCTTGACACTTTTCCTCTCTGAGCTTCATTTCTGAATACAGATGCATATACCATGGGAATTGTAATCTCTTCTCTGCCTACCTCACTGGGTTGTCAGGAGGAGTTTCTGAGCTAATAAACCTAGAAATGTTTCATCAAGTAAGTGATGTCTAAACAGGAAGGGATTGTTATTTTTAAGCCCACGGGTACCCTCGCAGGTAGCAGGTGCTGATTAGGGGAGGAGGGCATGATTCTTTCCTGGGACCGTAGCTATGGAAGCTTTGCAGAGGGTTCCACAGGCCTTGGAGGGGCGGGCTCTGGCCAGCAACCCTGTAGCGGTGGTCTTCCCTGGAGGTGCTGGCAGGAGTCAGGGAGTTAGGGGGGGCACTAGGGGAGCAGGGAGGCTGAAGGGGGAGTAACTGTCAAACCTTCCACTTGGCGCCACTTTTAAAATTGTACGTGAATGTTTCGCAGTTGTACCTTCTCAAGGTGGGGCTCCAATATCCTGGAGCAGGGTAGGGGCCGGGCCAGGGCAGAGCCAGGCAGGCTAGGAGGGCGGGTTTAGCCACGCCCCCAGCGAGGTTCAGTGTGCTTCCTCTGTGGAGACTGCACTGCTGCTGGGGTGGCGGGGGAGAGGAAGGGTCTGACCCTGGAGGGCCACTCAGGCCTGCCTCCACCCAGGTCTGGAGTTGTAGGGAGGAGAGGCGTGCCTGGCCCCAGCAGAGGGGGCCTGGCAGCAGCGGGCCACGGGCCCTAGGTGCCTCGGGGGCACTGATAGGTGTTTGCCAGCGTGCTATTGTTGTGGTCACCCCTGGTGGAGGTGGTGGTGGCGGAGGGAGTGATTGGGAGTCGGAGGTTTCGGGCTGCAGCTACCCCTGAGGCTGCATCTTCTCCCTGTCTGGTCAGCCTCCCTGTGCCCCTAGGGGTGTGGGGGCTGGAGTAGGGTGTCCGTGAAGGGGGATTGGAAGAGCTCCCCATGGCTGCCCCCTCTTCCTTATTTGCAGTCTGGGTTCCTGTTCAGGCAGTCTCCTCAGACCCCTGGGGAACTTGGCTCCTGCTGCCCGCCCCCTGCTGTGCGTGCATCAATATGCAAATTGGTCGTTATGGGGACACTATCACGGACAAATTAGCATATTACTTCTTTATATGTATAGATTTTAGGGGAAACTGAGTTAGAGGTATACAGAAATTATCTATTTTTAAAACTTTTCTGTAAATGTATAATGTCATCAAAACTATAAAGTTATTTTAAAATATTAACACATGTAAGTTACCCAAAGAAAAAGCCCTGCCAAGGCTTTTGTTAGGGGAATATAAGGCTGCATGGAGCCATAGGCAGGCATGAGGGTTAGTGGTGTTTCTGCCTTTGATCAAAAAGAGATTCACTAGGCTAGAGAAAGGTTGAGTTATGTAAGTGCTGGAGACATGCACCTCACTACAATATAGCATCCTAAGAATTGACTGCAATTCTGATTTATAGGTGTGGTGGAGGTATTGAATACCAACAACTAATAATGAGGCTGTGGAATTCGTGATAAAAGAACTCTACCTACTCTTAGCATGGAGGGATCAGAATGCCCAACAGACTTTCACAATATGCATCTCATCAGTTTTTGTGACATGTTAAAGATTAGTGACCCTTTCCCGGGGTTTCATTCACCAAGTGCTCTTCACTATTCTTGAAAACTCTGGAGAAGTGGGGCCCCCAACCACATTATTGAAAATTATCAACATCATGAAAAGGAAAAGTCATATAACATTTTATTGTCTCCCCATGGAATATATGCATAGTTACTACATTATATGTCATTAAATATATCTAAGAGTCATTATTCAGGAAGGGGGAGGATTGCTGCTTGGAGAGACCTCCTTAGCACATAGCCACCCCACAGGATAAAAAGCACTTCTTGTGGATACCCACATCACAGGTCTATGAAACACAGTTACTGGCAGTTGCAGACTTGACAACAAAGGTTATATTATACAATACAAGATATGAAGTAAGACATGTTCCAAATATATAAGATTGAGTGGGATTAACATTGTTTTATTGGATACATAAATTATTTTTAATATAATTAAAAATGTAGAAATATAATGAGTCTTAGTGAACTAATTCTTTTTTTCAATTGGTAAAATTTTAATTTTATATAAGACTGCAGTGAAAATGAATGCAGGACTTTATCCTAATTCTGTAACAATCATTTTAAAGAAGAAAATTGTTGACTTGTTTTAATGTTCTTTTTTATATATTTTTATTGATTTCAGAAAGAGAGGGAGAGGGATAGCGAGATAGCGAGAATCATCCATTGGCTGCCTCCTGCACGCCCCCTCCTGGGGATTGAGCCTGCAACCATGGCATGTGCCCTTGATTAGAACCTGGGACTCTTCAGTCTGCAGGCCAATGCTCTATCCACTGAGCAAAACTATGGCTTGTTTTAATATTCTTAATGCATGTAAATCAATATATAAGTGACAACTTATTTCAAAACATACCTCACATACAACAGCAGGATGTTAAATGACTCTTTCTAAATAAAAGGATAAATTGGATGCCACCAGGAACATAATCTTTTATTACATGAAACATTTTTATTTCATAGTATAAAATTGGCAACTTTGGTGATTCATTGTTCATGGAACAGCTTGAGATCAGCGCTAAAATGTCAATTATTTTAATAGTCTAAGCTTTGTAAACCACTACAGATGTTTTATTCTAAGTATAATGAGAGGATTAAAAAATCTAAATGAATTTTTAAAAGAACTGAAGCTCCATTTGCATCACCCTACAAAAATTGAGACTAATTCGTGAAAAAGTAATTTATTTTGCTTGCATAGTTGATTGCTTTAAATTTTTAAAATAGCATCAGTTTCTTAGAGCTGTTATGCTCTGAGAGGCCTTAAGACATGTGAACTGAAAAAAAAAAAAAGACATGTGAACTGTTATTAAGTGAGTATTGGCTGAGGAAGAAATATATTTGAAGAAGTTTATGAGGTTATTATGTATGTAAGGTTAAAGGAGAATAAGTTGTAGTCCAACTCTGTGGAGGTAGTCACAACAGACTCTAATTCAAAAGAGTGTAATTACAAATCTAGAGTCTAAGCGTGGAACTAAAAGATTGAGTTTTGAGGATATTTTCCCAATATTGCTCTCTACTCTATATAAGTTTGCAGATATAAACACTTCATTTTTAGTCTCTTGAATGATTTGCTGATTTGCACTTTTCATTTAATAAGCACTTATGTAGATTTAAGTATTACTGTCATTTAGTCATAACAATATGACATAGGTAATTTTCTATTGTAGTATAACAAATTACCATAAACTTAATGGCTTAAACTAACTCAAATTTAGGATTACACAGTTTCTAGAGGTCAGGAGTCCAAACACAGCTTAATAGGGTTCTCTGCTCAGGGTCTCACTGCCACCTGCGTTTTCACCTGGAGGCTTGAATAGGAAAGATATTCTTCTAAGTTCCTACAGGTTGTTGGTAGAATTCATTTCCTTGAGCTTGTAGCACTGAAGTCTTCATTTCCTTGGCAGTAGTTGACTAGGGACAGCTGTCAGCTCCTTAGAGACCATTCTTAGTTTCTTGCTACATGGCCCCCTCTATAGTCAGTTCATATCATGGTTTGCTTCTCCAAAGACAACAGGAGGATCTCTCAATTCAAATCTCTATCTTTAATCTGCTAAGACAGTCTTATCTATAATAATAAAAGCGTAATATACTAATTAGACTGGACATCCTCCCAGACGTCCTTCCAGACGACCTTCCGGACAAAGCCAAGGCTGCGAGGGAAGCCCGGGTCCCAGGTGCCAGAGGGAAGGCAGTACTGGAAGCTGGGGGAAGGAAGGCCTACTCTTGCATAAATTTTGTGCATTGGGCCTCTAATATAACATAAGTTACTAGAGTGACTATATCTACAGAGCCCACTCACTGAGGCATGAAAGGATTTGTTAAAATGCTCAAAGTCATGTAAATAGTAAATAGCAAGGCTGAGAATCTGGGAGGTTTATTGCCAGTGTCTATGTGGTCAACTGTACACTATCCTACTTGTTATCTGATTTTCCTAAGCTATTTGGAAACACTCTTTCAGGGCACTAGACACCAAAATAATGAAGTGAGGACACATGTAGTTTCTGGACATGACAAAAGTCTTGGATTGGTTCATAAAGATGAAGTTCTCCAAATCAAGTGTAGCGTCACATACTTGTAGAAATTATTATTTTACTACTGTTCTTATTGCTACTATTATTATAATTTAGAATATGGAAGTAACAATTAACTTAACCATCCAACCTCCAAGAATAACTAAATGCACTTATCCAGAGGCAGGGCATTGGATATGCATGCTTTCTGCTAGAATAGATCACTTAGGCACAAAATAGAGAAAAAAATGATGCTCATTAATTCTGTCCATGTGTTATGGGAATTAAAACAATACCATTTCTAAAGTTTGACTAGGTAGCCAAAATTCATTTGGGTATAGCAAAAACAAGCTGGAGATTAGTAGACAAGAATATTCATTGGACTAGGGATGGACAAATAGCAGCTTTGATGCATGAGGAAATCGTTTATAAATTCTAAAGCACTATATTTTTAAAAAGGTGCAACAAAATATGCTTTTTCTCCAATTTAATTAATGAAGAATTATTCAATATCTATTATAGCTAAGACATTATCATATTCACTGTGTATTTGTAAATTAATAACAAAATGTCCTACCCTTAAGGAATTCACTGTCTAGCAGAAAATGTACTCTGGCATTTTTTTAAAATAAATCTTTATTGTTCAGATTATTACAATTGTTTCTCCTTTTTTCCCCCCATATCTCCCCATCTAGCATTCGTTTTAATAAGAGTATATATATTTTCCTGTTTGGTGTGGCTCAGTTGATTAGGGTGATGTCCTGTATACCAAAAGGTGGCAGTTTTTGTGTTTTTTTTTTTGTTTTTTTTTGTCTAAAGTTTTACATGACTCCTTTTCCCCAATTGACCCCCTCCCCCATCCTTTTCCAGCATGGGCAAGCCCCCACCACCCCAGTGTCTGTGTTCTTTGGTTATGCTAATATGCATGCATATAAGTCCTTTGGTTGCTCTTTAACCCCCCTCCCCTACCATTTGTCTCTAGATCAATCTATTCTTGTTCATCAAATTATGTTGATCATTATATCCCACATATGAGTGAGATCATATGATATTTATCTTTCTCTGACTGGCTTATTTCGCTTACCATAATGCTCTCTAGTTCTATCCATGCTGTTGCAAATGGTAAAAGATCCTTCTTTTTAACAGTGGCATAGTATTCCATTGTGTAGATGTACCCCAGTTTTTTTTAATCCACTCATCTGCTGATGGGCACTTAGGCTATTTCCAAATCTCAGCTATTATAAATTGTGCTGCTTGAACATAGGAGTACATATATCCTTTCTGATTGGTGTTTCTGGTTTCTTGGGATATATTCCTAGTAGTGGAATTACTGGGTCAAATGGGAGTTTCATTTTTAACTTTTTGAGGAAACTCCATACTGTCTTCCACAGTGATTGCACCAGTCTGCATTCCCACCAGCAGTGCACGAGGGTTCCTTTTTCTCTGCATCCTTGCCAACACTTGTTGTTTGTTGATGATTGCCATTCTGACAAGTGTGAGATGGTACCGAATTGTTGTTTTGATTTGCATCTCTAGTTTGATTAATGACTTTGAGCATGTTTTCATATGTCTCTCAGACTTCTGTATGTCCTCTTTCAAAAAGTGTCTATTTAGATCCTTTGACCATTTTTTGATTGGATCATTTATCTTCCTTTTGTTAAGTTGTATGAGTTATCTGTAAATTTTGAAGATTAAACCCTTGTTGGAAATATCATTGGCAAATATGTTCTCCCATGCAGTGGTCTTACTTGTTGTTTTGTTGATGGTTTCTTTTGCTGTGCAGAAGCTTTTTATTTTGATGTAGTCCCATTTGTTTATTATCTCCTTAGTCTCCATTGCCCTAGGGACTGTGTCTGTAAAGATATTGCTACAACATATGTCTGTTATTTTGCTGCCTATAGAGTCTTGTAAGATTTTTATGGTTTCCCATTTTACATTCACGTCCTTTAGCCATTTTGAGTTTTTAGGGTTTTTTTTTTTGTGTTTACAGTGTAAGTTGATGGTCTAGTTTCATTTTTTTGCATGTATCTGTCCAAATTTCCCAGCATCATTTATTAAAGAGACTGTTTTGACGCCATTGTATGCTCTCGCCTCCTTTGTCAAATATTAATTGAGCATAATGGCTTGGTTCAATTTCTGGGTTCTCTGTTCTGTTCCACTGGTCTACGTATATATCTGTTCTTGTGCCAGTACCAGTCAGTTTTGAGAACCGTGGCTTGGTAATATAGCTTGATATCTGGTAATGTGATCCCTCCAACTTTGTTCTTCTCTCTCAAGATTGCTGTGGCTATTCGGGGTATTTTTATTTATTTATTCCAGAAGAATTTTTGGAGAGTTTGTTCTAGATCATTGAATTATGCCGTTAGTATTTTAATGGGGATTGCATTGAGTCTATAGATTGCTTTGGGTAGTATGGATATTTTAATGATGTTGATTCTACCAATCTATGAACATGGTATGTTCTTCCATTTATTTATGTCTTCTTCTATCTCTTTTTTCAATGTCCTGAAGGTTACCTAGTATAGGTCTTTCACGTCATTAGTTAAGTTTATTCCTAGGTATCTTAATTTTCTTGGTGCTATGGTAAAGGGGATTTTTTTTAAATTTCTCTTTCTGTGAGTTCATTATTGGTGTATAAAAAGGCCATAGATTTCTGGGTGTTAGTTTTGTATCCTGCTACATTGCCAAATTAATTTATTAGGTCTAGTAGTTTTTTTATGGAGTCTTTGGGATTTTCTATGTATAGTATCATGTCATCTGCGAATAAGAAGAGTTTTACTTCTTTTTTTTCCAATTTGGATGCCTTTTATATCTTTTTTTTTTTTTGTCTGATCGGTGTGGCTAGCACCTCCAGGACTATATCGAACAGGAGTGGTGAAAGTGGGCATCCTTGTCTTGTTCCTGTTCTTAAGGAAAATGAGTTTAGTTTTTGGCCATTGAGTATGATGTTGTCTGTAGGTTTGTCATATAAGGCTTTTATTATGTTTAGGTATGATCCTTCTATTCCCACTTTGCTGAGAGCTTTTATCAAGAAAGGGTGTTGGATTTTGTCAAATGCTTTCTCTGCATCAATTGATATGATTATGTGATTTTTGTCTCTCAGTTTATTTATGTGATGCATCACATTAATTGATTTGAAGATATTATACCATACTTGCATCCCTGAAATAAATCCCACTTGGTCATGGTGTATGATCTTTCTAATGTAATGCTGAATCCGATTTGGTAGAATTTTGTTGAGAATTTTAGCATCTATATTCATCAAGGATATTGGCCTGTAGTTATCTTTTTTTTGGGGGTGTCTTTATCTGGTTTTGGGATTAGGGTAATGCTGGCTTCATAGAAAGAGCTTGGAAATATGTCTTCCTCTTGAATTTTTTGAAATAGTCTGAGGAGGATAGGTTTTAGTTATTCTTTGAATGCTTGGTAGAACTCCCCCGTAAAGCCATCTAGACCAGGGATTTTGTTTCCTGAAACATTTTTGATCGCTGCTTCAATTTCTTCGGTAGTTATCGGCTTATTCAAGTTTTTTTATTCTTCTTGATTGACTTTTGGGAGCTTGTATTTTCCTAAGAATATGTCCATTTCATCTAGGTTGTCCATTTTGTTGGAATAGAGTTGTTCATAGTATTTTCACCATCATTTGTATTTCTGTGGGATCGGTTGTTACTTCACCTCTTTCATTTCTGATTTTATTTGTTTGGGTCCTCTCTCTTTGCTTCTTGGTGAACCTGGCTACAGGTTCATCAATCTAGTTTATCCTTTCAAAGAACCAGGTTTTGTTGATCTTTTGTATTGTGTTTGTTTTTTTTTTCTCTATGTCATTTATCTCTGCTGTGATCTTTATTATTTCCTTCCTTCTGCTTACTCTGGAATTTTCTTTCTGCTCTCTTTCTAACTCTTTGAGTTGTAGGGTTAGATAATTCATTACCATTGTTTCTTGTTTTTTGAGATAGGACTGTAGAGCTATGAACTTCCCTCTCAAGATTGCTTTCACTGTGTACCATAGATATTTGATTGTTGTGTTTTCATTGTCATTTGTTGCCATGATGTTTTTTATTTCTTCTTTGATTTCTTTGGTAACCCAATCATTGTTTAATAGCATGCTATTTAGCCTCTAGGTGTTTGATATTTTTATTGTTTTATTGTGGTTGATTTATAGTTTTATGCCATTGTGATCTGAGAAGATGTTTGATATGATTTCTATCTTCTTGAATTTGAAGAGACTTTGCCTGTGACCCAATATGTGGTCTATATTTGAAAACGACCCATGTGCACTTGAGAAGAATGTGTATTCTGTGGCTTTGGGGTGAAATGTTCTGAAGATGTCAATTAGTTCCATCTGATCTATGAGTCATTTAGCATTGCTGTTTCTTTGCTGATTTTTTGTTTAGAGGATTTTTCCAGTGGTGTTAATGGGGTATTAAAGTCCCCTACTATGACTGTATTGCTGTCAATCTCTCCCTTGATATCCTCCAGGAGTTTTTTTATGTATTTGGGTGTTCCTGTATTGGATGCAAATATATTTACCACAGTTATATCTTCTTGTTGAATTGCTCCCTTTAGTTTTATGAAGTGGCCTTTCTTATCTCTTGTTATGTCCTTCACTTTGAGATCTAATTTGTCAGATATAAGTATTGCTACCCCAGCTTTTTTTTCCTTTCCATTCGCCTTAAAAACATTTTTCCATCCCTTCACCATCAGTATGTGTGAGTCCTTTGTTCTGAGGTGGGTTTCCTATAGATAGCAGATATATGGGTCATGTTTTCTTATCCACACAGCTACCCTATGTCTTTTGATTGGGGCATTTAATCCATTTACACTTAAAGTTGTTATTGATATGTACTTGTTTGTTGCCATTTTTATTCTTTATGCCTGTGTTCCTTCTTCCCTTCCTATTTCTTCTTTTTACAGCAGACCCTTTAGCATTTCTTGAAATTCTGGTTTGTTGGTAATAAACTCTCTTAGTCCCTTTTTGTCTGTGAAGCTCCTTATTTCACCCTCTATTTTGATTGATAGCCTTTCTGGGTACAGTATTCTTGGATTGATAGTCTTGCTGGGTACAGTATTGTTGGATTCAGACCCTTCCTTTGCATGACTTATATATTTCATTCCATTCCCTTCTGGCCTGAAGTGTTTCTGTTGTGAAATCAGTCACTAGTCTGATGGGGGATCTTCTGTAGGTAACTTTGGTCTCTCTCTGGCAACCTTTAAGATTCTTTGTTGTTGGTGTTTGTCAATTTAATTATAATGTGTCTTGGTGTAGGTCTTTTGGGATTCATCTTGTTTGGGACTCTGTGAGCTTCTTGGGCTTGTGTGAGTTTTTTCTTCCCTTTATCAGGGAAGTTTTCTGTCATTATTTCTTCAGACAGGTTTTCTATTCCTTGCTCAGTTTCCTCTTCTTCTAGTACCCCTATTATGCAGATGCTGTTTCATTTTTTATTGTCCCAAAGTTCCCTTAGAGTCTCCTCCTGTTTTTTAAGTTGTTTTTTTTTTTTTTTTTTTCCAGAAGCTGCTCTGCTTGGGTATTTTTTTCTACTTTGTCTTCTAGCTCACTGATTCGGCCCTCTGCTTCTTCTAGTCTACTGTTGATGCTTTCTATTGAGTTCTTTATAGCAGAGATGTCATTTTTCACTTCTTCTTGTTTTTTTTTTTTTCTTACAGCTATTGTTGAATTTGCCTTTCATTCTTTTCAGCGACCTTATGACCATTTCTCTGAATTCTTTCTCTGACATATTACTTGCCTTCATTTCATTTACTTCCTTTTCTGGTGATGCCTCCTTTTCTTTTGTATGTGGGCTGTATCTTTGTTTCACCATGATCTCTCTTCTCCTGTTATCTGGTTATGTAGTTTTCTGTCTCATGCATTGATTTAAAGGTACAAAATATAACACAACAAGGCACAACACACAGGGCACCAAACACAAATGTATTCACAATACTAATAACTCTAAATAAAGTTGACTACCAGAAAAAAGAGAGTTAGGGGATAGAAAAGAGTGCAAAATTGATATTGAGAAAAGGAAAAAAAAATTAAGAGCAAAAAGAAAGAGAAGAAAAAAGCAAAAAAAAAGAGAAGAAAAAAAATTAAGAGCAAAAAGAAAGAGAAGAAAAAAGCAGGGGGAAAATATATGTATATGGGGAGATAGCTCTAATAAAACAACAAATAATCCAAAAAATGCAAACAACAAACACCCAGAGATGAATGCAAACTACAAATAATCCAAACATCTAATCCAAAATATGTAAACTACAAAACTTCAAACAACAAATATCTAGAAGAATCTGAGGAAGCAGAGCTTATTTCCAGAATGTAAGGTCAAGGAATTGAATGAATGATGAAATAGCCACAATTCAGTATAGAGGAGGTAGGAAGCAGATGAGTGTATAAGAAGAAAAGTAAAAAAAACAAAACAAAACACACAAACAAACAAACAAAAAACTAAATACAAAAAATATATATATATAAAATCAAATTCATATATATATATATATATATATATATGTATATATATATATATATATATATTTATATATATATAATTTTCCCCTTCCTTAATCTATCTATATGTTCATTTACTATTGGAAAAGAAGAATAGAGAGTAGCTAGACCTGAGTTTGTGATGGTAATTAGTTAAGCTATTAGTAGAAGAAGAGAACAAGTGAGGAAAGGAATAACAGAATAAAAAAGTCAGCAACAACAACAAAAATAAACAACAAAAGAAAAACTTCCCCCCCAAAAAATACAAACAAGCAATAAAAGCCAAACTAATCAACAATCAAACATTAATAAGACAGAAATAAAAAATGCAAATAATAAAAAAAGAAACAAACAAAACAACACAAAACAAAAGGGAAGTAAAAGAATATCTGGATAGTAAAGAAAGGGAAGAGAAAGTGTGTATGGGCTTGGAACAGGGGAGCAGAAATTAGATATATGAGTAAGATCAATTTTTAACGTAGTAGAAAGAAAGGATAGAGAAAAACTAAAGCAGGAACAGGGTAAGAGAAATAGGGCAAAAGGGAAACATGGGGATGGAATTGTTGGTATAAAGGAAAAATTGAGATAGAATAAAATAATGCTACAGGAAAAATAAAAATAGAATGTACAACACTAATCCCAAAATAAAACTTTTAAAAAAGGCAAAATAATAGTAGTAATAATAGTAATTAAAAATATAATTAAAAAGGTAAAGTCAGGTGAGAAAGAAAAAAAATAGTTTCTCAAGTAAAAGATAAAAAATAAAAATTTGAAGTAGTGAAGGTTGTTCACTTCCTCTACTGTTCTGTTTGGCAGGTCTGTTTTGTGTCAGGTAGACAGCCCAGAATTGGAGTTCCCTGCGCTCCACAGCTCTTCTGTGTCATAGGCCACAATCCTTTTTTCAGGCAGTTGGGATCTCTTTGTTTTTTAGCCTGCCTTTAGTTGCATTGACACAAGAGTCAATTTCTGATACAACCCCTGGGTGGCAGTGTTTCTGTATTGATATCTGGGGCTAAAAGTCTCCTCCCCTACCCAATGTTTAGATGGCTTTCCCTGCTGCACTTAATGCTAGGTTAGATGGATGGACTGCCCTAGAGCTGGCTTTTTGTTCATTTCTCTGCACTCTGTTCTCCTGGTTCCACAAAAACAGCTTTCTCCTGCAGTCTTGGCGAGTGTTTTTCATTGGAAGATCGTATGTACTGGGCTTAATAATTAGAAGCAAGGATTTAAAAAAGAAAAAATGAAAGCAAAAAAAAAAAAAAAAAAAAAGCCACAGGATGCGTGCAGACTTATGTCTTCCCCTGGCACTCCACAACCAGCGCACTGTCAAAATTCCAGACTGCCCTCCTATGCCCAGCCCTGCCATGGGCTAATTTCTGTAGTCTCCTTCTCCCTGCAGCCCTGTGGACCCCATTCCACATTCAATGGCTACACTTACCCCAACAGCGCATATTTTGTGGGGCACAATATTCCTTTGAGACTCTAGTTCCCACTGCGCATGTTTCACGGATGTTTTGTGCACATTTCTCCCTCCAGCCTGGACTCAGATCTCACCTCTCCCTAGGCCAGTGGTCGGCAAACTGCGGCTTGTGAGCCACTTGCGGCTCTTTGGCCCCTTGAGTGTGGCTCTTCCACAAAATACCACGTGCGGGCACACACGTACAGTGCGATTGAAACTTCGTGGCCCCTGCGCAGAAGTCGGTTTTCGGCCTGGGCGAGTCTATTTTGAAGAAGTGGTTCTAATGCCGAGCCACACTCAAGGGGCCAAAGAGCCGCATGTGGCTCGAGAGCCGCGGTTTGCCAACCACTGCCCTAGGCGATAGCTGACCTTTCCGTCCATGAATTTCCTCACTGTCCACGGATTTCTCACCAGCTGTGTTTAATTCGCCAATTCCAGGTAGATATTAATTGATTCAGCTGTTCCTTCTCTCTGCTCTGTGAGAAGGCACAGGGGTCATCCCTGTACTCAAGCTGCTTTGTCTCCTCCTGGACAGACTTTCTAGGCACCCGCGGTAGGAGAGGCTGGAGTTTTGGTGTTCCTGGGTTCGCAGCTGAGGTAGCTGGTCCCTGAGGGTTATGGTTGTAAGGTCCCAGTAGGTATCCGAGGGTCTCCCCAGTTGAAGTTAAGGCTGGGCTTCAGGTCACCGCCACTCTCCTCTTCAAGATGGCACAGTTTCTGTGCAGAGCAGGCCTCTCCTGGAGAGATTTCAGCATCAGTAGAGGCTGCCTGCCAGGGGAGCCAGGTCTGGCAGTCCCCAACAATTCCTTGGAATATAGCTATCCCTCACTCACAAATACATACACTTCCCGCACATCCACTCACTCTCCTTTTATTCTCTCACACACTATCTTGCAGCCTGCCGTCCTATTGGCAGCCATCTTCTATAATCAAAAGGTGGCAGTTTTGAGTCCTGGTCAGGGCACATACCTAGGTTGTGTGTTCGGGACACACACAGTCAATGTTTCTCTCTCACGTTGATGTTTCTATCTCTCCCTCCTTCCCTTCCTCTCTCTAAAATTAATAAAAAGTAAATGAATAAAGGTATATTTGCAATAATACCACACAAGATCTAAGAACTGTTCAGCTGTAGCTTGGTGAAAGAGAGACTTTATAGGTGCATATTGCACCTGAATATTAAAAGGTGAAGAGGAATGTCATCAGTGGAAAAAACAAGATGAGGGCAAGAGAGGCATTTCAGGCAGTAGAAGAAACATGTTTAATGTAATAGAATGGAGGGCTAGATGATTTGTAAAGAGTTTAGATTTGTAAAATGAGTATGGGGATATGTTTAGACTAAACATATGTTTAGACTAAACAATTTAGACTAAAATGGTAGGAATGAACCAGACGATTAAAAGCCTTGTAGATCATACTCATGCATTGGTGCTTGAATATGAATTTAATTTATCAGAAACAGATGGTTTAGTGATGTGTAGGCTTTTTCATTTGAATTAGCACACATTAATTTTTGATGCTTCTAGATGGGTATTTGAGCCAATATAATTTAAGTTTTATTTTTTAGCTGAATAAGAATATAACTGCTATTTTGGAATCCACACAATTATCATCATAGGCTTCATGATTGCAGAGACCTTTGTTTTATTTCCTGACATATCCTACATTTTCAGAACAGGGACAAACACAGAGTAATATCTCAATAATTACTTGTTGAATGAATGAGGATATTCTCAATATCATGTAAAAGAAGTTAAACCTGGGTGATTATTATCCTCTTCTTTATATATTACAGATTTTTCTAAATATTCTAAAATTAGCATGTATAGCTTCTAATGTGAAAAAATATGTCAAAACAGTATAAATATTTTAATATACCAACATGACCATATTCTGCTTTCTATGTTTCTACACATTTTTATAATGAAGATATATTACTTTTATGGTGAAAATATTTAAATGTGATCAGTGTAATTTTCTTACAAGAACTGTAAGTGGCACTTACAGAATACTTTTTCCCCTTGATTGAAACACCAAGTTTCCCTTGAGTGACATTACATATAGTAATATACTCATAGGGAGTCAAATGAATTAGTTGCTTATAGCTTTGAAATTATCCATCATGCAACTTTGGACAAGTCTCTTTACCTTCTGAGACTTTTTATGTATAAATAAGTGATTGGAATAGACCAGTCATTCTCAATCCTGATTGCACATTGGGTTCCAGGAAGGAGTTTTCAAAAAAACCTACTGAGAACCAAGCCCCAGTCCCCAAATTTCTGATTTAATTGGACTTGAACTGGCTTGAATATCAGCAGATGACAGATAGATATATAGATAGATAGATAAACTTTCTGGATAATTCTATGTTTCTGTGTACATTCAGGCTTAAGAAGCATGTAGTTAGAATTTATCTTAGTGTTCTTTCAGGTTTGGTATGCTATACTGTACTTGAGTTCACAAATTATACCTTAAAAACAGGCATAATGTTTTATTTGTTTTCTATGTTTTTGTTTTATCAGTTTCTGCATCATGTAGAATTTTCCTAAATAGTCCTCAACTTAATCATTCTACATACTTTCATAGTGTGTCATATTGGTATCTGTTCCCAGCTGGTTATTACAGGGGCAGGATTTGGTTACTTGAATTCCCAAGATTCTCTCCAGGTATTCAGATATACCTTGATGTTTTCTGACTCTAGCAAGCATATTACCTAATGGCTTAAAGTGCTCTCTGCTATAACACATGGTTTCCATACATCTGAACTATATAGGATTGACTGAGATACTTAACGAAGTGGAGCTGATGTTTTCTAATTGAGCCAACTTGAATAATTGTGTGGGTGAATGGGGAGGGTTGGGGTAGGCAGTTCTGGAAGAAAATAAAACAAATGTATTCATTAGAAAGACTTAGTCTCTAGGACTGTGCCCCTCCCCTTGATGCTTTCTTGATTGACTCCAAATGGAGCCCTTTGAAAAATTAGGATAACTCCTCATAAGATTTAAAATCCTCAGTTCGTGATGGTCTGCCAACAGAGGCAGAGTCAGGTTAGAGAAGCAGGATAAGTAGGAGTGAATTATGAGCTTCAAGCTCACCCAAGCATCCTCCTTGCATTTTCTATGAGGAAGAAAACTGGGGTATTGGTGGGGGGAAGAGGATGGTAGATGGAGAATTGGATTATTCAAGTGAGGAGGTGAAGTAGAAACAAAAACAACCTCTCATTTTCCATAAACTGCCAGCATATATGTCTATTAAAGTCATATGCCTAGATTTTGAGTGCAGTTTGATAAGCATTTAGTAACTCTGTAGTATGCTGAGCATTGCAATGATGAGGAAATGTAAAGATGTGCTATGGCTTTTGCTCTGTAAGAGCTTACAATCTAGGAGAAATTCATATAGCATAAAACTCACTATTTTAACTATTTTTTAAAATTTCTTTATTGATTAAGGTGTGATCAATATACTAGATTAAATTATAGGGGAAAACACCTAGATCAATTAACAACTCGGTTCCTAATATCTACATTTCAAAGGGCTACCAGAATAGTAATGAAATGAAATAAAGTATTTTGTCTTTCTTTTTGGCTAGTATATTCCCACTAGAATAGTGCCAGGTAAAGAATAGGCGATCAATGAATAATAGCTGTTTAATGAATTAAGTGGATGAGTTATTTTATACTTGCTTTCACCATGTGTGTGTGTGTGTTTTGTCAAATGATCTTTTATTGAAATGTTTTCCTTTTTAGTTCTTAACTAGCATGACTTTCCACTGTATCACTGTTGATATCATCTACTATGTTATGAGGGTTGCGGCCATCAACATTGCAGTCCACAGACTGGACAATCTCCAGAATCTTTTTAATGATCACAGAGAGTTCTCTAGCTAAAGATCTGTGCCCATCAGTAGATAAAGAATCTGTGGTACATTTACATCATGGAATGCTATGCAGCAATAAAAAATGGATCTCTTGCCCTTTGAGACAGCATGGAGGGACCTGGAGAGTATTATGCTAAGTGAAATAAGCCAGTCAGAGAAAGACAAGTATCACATGATCTTACTTAGATGTGGAATCTAATTAACAAAATAAATTGACAAACAAAATAGATCCAGAGACATGGAAGCATGCAACAGACTGAAGACTTTCAGAGGAAAGGGTGGGCAGGAAGAGATTAACCAAAGAACATATGCATATCTGCATAACCATGGACATAGACAATAGTGTGGTGAAGGCAGGAGTGGGGAAGATGGATTCAATGGGGGCAATAGAGGTACATCTGTAATACTTTCAACAATAAAGGTACATTTTTTATGATATTTCCACTGTGATTAATTTCCTCCCCTTCTTTCTGTCTCTTGGAAGTTCTTTGAGGGGTTTGATGATGAGGACAGAAGCAGAAGGTACTACATCAATCTTTCTGTTCTGAATGGTCATAAGTTTCAGTGAAATCCTCAGACTCTTCCACTCACCAGATGCTTTGGGGTTGTTGTCACCAAATATTTTTAGAGATAGAACCAGGAAACTTATCTTGGTGGCCAGGGCAGATGTGGCACTGATTTCCCCACTGGTGCACCTCAGATATCCGACTTTATTCTTGTTGGGGTCAAACTTTGGCAGCACAGTGGAAATGGCTAGTGACTGATGAACCTGGATTCAGGACTGCTAAAGAAAGTTGTATCTTGGGCTCCTCTCAGCCCAAAACTGAAGCTCTTTTACCATCGTTTTAGTGGTTGATCTCCTCTGCTCTATTTATGAGATGTAATTCATTGTTATCTGTCTTTATTCTTAGTTTTTATTGCTGTAATATTTGAATACAATAAAATTTATTAAATTTACCTATGCAATTGACTTTTGCCAAATGTATACAGTTTTGTAGCCACTACCACAATAATACAAAATATTTTCATCAATCATGTAAGAACTCTTTGAACTTATAGTAATCCTTCCACCCTACCTCAGCCTTTGGCAACCACTGACCTGCTTTCTGTACTCTATTTTGACTGTTGTCAAATTTTGTAAAGGTAGTCTTATCCATTAAGAAATATTATATGTGAGTTCTTTCACTCAGCATAAAACTTTTAAGATTTTTCCATGTTGTAAATTTATCAGAAGTTCATTCTGTGAATGAAGCACACTTGTTTATTCAGTAACTAGTTGATAAGTAGTATATTGTTTCCAGTTGCTTTCTACTATGCAGAGAGCTACTGTGAATATTCAAGTACAAGTCTCTGTGTGAATCTATCTCCATGTGGATCATTTCCCTTGAGTAAATAGTTAAGAATGGGGTTGCTAGATCAGGCAGTAATGTCTATTTAACATTTTATGAAGAACACAGATCTCCAAAGGCTCTACATTTGCACTTTCACCAGCAGTGTATCAGTTTCATGTGTTCCACAGAATCACCCACAGATAGGGTTATCAGTTTTTATTTCTTTAATTTTAGCTGTTTTCATTGATGTATAGTGGTAATGCATTAAGGTATTAAGTTGCATTTACCTGATGGCTTAAAAATATTATCATATGAATTGCTTATTTATCTTCTGAATATATTCTTTGCTGAAATTGCTATTTAAATATGTTTCCCTTTATTTGAATGTTGATGCTTCCTTCTGTTGAGTTGTAAGAGTTCTCTATATTCTGGATACAAATTCTTCATCATGTATGTAGTTTTATTATTGAGGAGAAATTCATATAGCATAAAACTCACTATTTTAAATATTTTTTTTAAATTTTCTTTATTGATTAAGTATCACATGTTTGTCCTCATCCCCCCATTCCCATCCCACACCCCTCCCCACGCATGCCCCCACCCCCCTGTTGTCCTTAACCACTGGTTAGGCTCATATGCATGCACACAAGTTCTTTGGTTGATCTCTCCCCTATATCCCAACCCTCCCCTCCCCTCCCTCTGAGGCCCGACAGTCTGATCCATTCCTCCTTGTTTCTGGGTCTGTTCTTGTTCATCAGTCTATGTTGTTCATCATTTCCCCTAGATGAGTGAGATCATGTGCTACTAGAAATACACTTATAAGAACCAAAAATGATACAAGCAATAATGGTTATGCTGAAAGGCAAATGAATCAGTTTGTAGTGAGTTTCTTTCTGGGCCAACAGTTCTTTTGCGACCCAATTTCAATGTCAAATAGTTCCTTATGTGCATATGTCAGCAATGATATTTCAGTTCTGGATGGTGGAGAAATGGTGGTAATGCAGGTCCGACCTTCTCTGGTTTGGTCCTGGGCAACCTGCAGTGATTCACAGCTGCTGAATGCTAGTATGACAAGGCGACGTCAGCGTCTTCCATCTCTGGACTGCTTCTTTTCTGTCTTCATGGCTGGAGTAGTCCTGTCGATTCCTCTCTGTTGCCGGAATCCACATGGTCTCGGAGTTGTTTTCTGAAACTATACAAACATATTCTCGACCAAAAGTTAATAAAGGATATTTCCTATAAATTTGACTTGGGATCCTTTTTCATTTTTTGCCCAAATGCTTTTCCTCTGGCTTGTTTTGACACCTTGTGTGTTTTTCATGGGTGTCTTGCTTTTAGCATTACAATTATTTTTCTAAAGTACAAATTTTCTAGATGTAATTTACTTACAGGATATTTTTCCTTACATGATATTCTTCTATTACCCCCCCCCCTTTTTTGATGTAAATATTAGGAGGCTTTTGAAAATTTTGTAATGTAGTCTTAATTGCTTTTAAATTTTATTTTTTGCACTGTAATATGACTGCTTTGGTTCATTACCTGTTATGTAATTTTATCATGAGATGAGCTACCAATAAAAATTTTAGTTAACACTTTAGGAACTGTTTTTTGTCCAGTACTATTAATTTTTCTAGAATATTCACTTGCTTCAATTAGCCAATTTAAATTAGCCTGAAAACTTGACTACTATTTCACTGTCAAATTTATTACTCTAACAACCATCTTATTTTACCCCGTAAATATTAGTGGAAAGGATTATTTGCCTTTTTGAGTAGGCCCTGAGCATTCCTGGTGGTAGGCTGGATTTAGATATCAAAAAGCCATTTCCCCTCACCATGGGTTTAAGACAACTCAAACAATTCTTGATCCAGTGAGAGGGGAGCTGCTGTTGGCCAAGTCTCTGTCTGCTACCCGAGTCCTGATTTGAGCAGGGCATGAGACTTTAAGCAGCTATTGGGGCAGGAGACTTCCTTCAGAAGGGGTGAGGGTTCAGGCCCCTGCTAAGTTAGAGGGGCGAGGGTCTGTGCCCCACCTCTGTTGATCCCCAAGTTCTCTCCTGATGGCCCCTCTGGGACTGTGCCTGTCTTAGGTTGTTCCTTCCTTGAGGAATCTTACCCGTCTCTGGCTAACCAGCCATCCTCCGGGGCCAAGCAGGGTGATGTGAGGTTCAGTTTTGTATCCTTGGTACCCTATGTCCCTGTGGCCTCCACGCCCAGCACCTGCCTTGAGATCCCCTCGCCTGCTGGCGGGGCCCCAGCACTGATCACATATCTTGGGGAAACCGGGTTTCTTCTCCAGGGAGGGCCCAGCTTGCCCCACTGGGCGAGAGGCAGATCCATGGTACCAGTCATCACAAGGCTTCAACCTCGGCATGAACAGAAAGCTCAGGCAACAGCTGTGAGCAATTGGATTGTGAGAAGACGGTCCCTTTTGGCCAAAATGGCAAGAGGGACCAATATAGAATGCTCAGGTGCCTTCCCAGGAGGCCCTCTACACAATGAGAAGGATTAAATCCTTACATGTCCTTTTTAAATTGCTGCCAGACATTCAAAGAATTAGTTTGTATGTTTGCTTGGGATAATTGTATATTATGCTGTTGTAATTCTAAAGTATCAAGAGATGTGTTAAGTTTGTCTCCAAGCACCAAACAGATGATTTTTTTTTTTTTATCCCCAAGGGTGCGAGGAACTATTGTAAGTACTGGGGGTGATCCAAATCTGGGAAAATTTTTAATGATAGTGTAGAATAATATCATGTAAGGATATTCTTTGTTCTAGTCCATGGCAATTCCCTTTCAAACTGGCTGTCCATTTCTTTTTGTATAGACAAGGTCTTAGTTACATTTTCTGCACCTCTACCGGGGGCAAGTAGTGATAGTAGTGACACCCTTTCTTTGGTGTCCACACAAGCCAGAAACCTCTCTTTAATTTTACATATAAATGGGCAGTGTTTTGATTTTTTGTCATACAAAAGGGAAGCTGGGTGGAGACCCCTGTGTAATTATACTTTCTTGTCCCACCCATGATCCTCCTGGATATTATTGGTGACTACATAAGTCAGGGGATCAGCCCACGTAAGGGATCTTACCCATGAAGGGTCAGGAGCATAAGTCCAAAATGCTTCCCCATTTTTCCCAGGTAATCTTACCGTACATCTGATGATTGCTAACATGGCTAGAAAGGCGTTCTCAGGCATTTTTGGGTTTCTGGTTACTTCACAATTTCTTCCCTGAGGTTTGATGTTCTGATTGATGTTTCTCTGTCTCTGGATCTATTTTTTTTTTCTATCAGTTTATGTTGTTCACTATATTCCACAAATGAGTGAGATCATGTGATATTTATCTTTCTCTGCCAGGCTTATTTCACTAAGCATAATGTTCTCCATCTCCATCCATGTTGTTGCAAATGGTAAGAGCTCCTTCTTTTTTACTGCAGCGTAGTATTCCATTGTGTAGATGTACCACAGTTTTTTAATCCACTCAATCTGCTGATGGGCACCTAGGCTGTTTCCAAATCTTAGCTATGGTGAATTGTGCTGCTATGAACATAGGAGTGCATATATCCTTTCTGATTTATGTTTCTAGTTTCTTGGGATATATTCCTAGAAGTGGGATCACTGGGCCAAATGGGAGTTCCATTTTTAGTTTTTTAAGGAAACTCCATATTGTTCTCCATAGTGGCTGTACCAGTCTGCATTCGCACCAGCAGTGCACGAGGGTTCCTTTTTCTCCACATCCTCGACAGAACTTGTCATTTGTTGACTTGTTGATAATAGCCATTCTGACAGGTGTGAGATGGTACCGCATTGTTGTTTTGATTTGCATCTCTCTGATGGTTAGTGACTTTGAGCAGGTTTTCATATGTCTCTTGGCCTTCCTTCTGTCTTCTTTCGAAAAGTGTCTATTTAGATCAGTTGCCTATTTTTTGATAGGGCTGTTTATCTTCTTTTTGTTAAGCTGCATGAGTTCCCTGTAAATGTTGGAGATTAAACCCTTATCATTGATATCATTGGCAAATATGTTCTCCCATGCAGTGGACTTTCTTGTTGCTTTATTGATGGTTTCCTTTGCTGAACAAAAGCTTTTTATTTTGATGTAGTCTCATTTGTTTATTTTCTCTCTAGCTTCCATTGCCCTCGGAGCAGTATGAGTGAAGACGTTCTTTTGACATATGTCAGAGATTTTTCTGCCTATAGATTCCTCTAGTATTTTTATGGTTTCCCTTCTTATGTTTAAGTCCTTTATTCATTTTGAGTTTATTTTTGTGTATGGTATAAGTTGGTGGCCTAGTTTCATTTTTTTGCATGTATCTTTCCAATTTTCCCAATACCATTTATTGAAGAGACTGTCTTGAGTCCATTGTATGTTCATGCCTCCTTTGTCCAATATTAATTGAGTATAGCGATTTGGATCAATTTCTGGTTTCTCTATTCTATTCCATTGATCTATATGTCTGTTGTTGTGCCAAATACCAGGCAGTTTTGAGAACAGTGGCTTTGTAATATAGCTTGATATATAGTATTGAGATCCCTCCTACTTTGTTCTTCTTTCTCAGGATTGCTGTAGATATTCGGGGTCCTTTTTTATTCCAGATGTATTTTTGGAAAGTTTGTTCTATGTCTGTGAAATATGCCGTTGGTATTTTAATGGGAAGTGCATTGAATTTATAGATTGCTTTGGGTAGTATGGACATTTTGATGATGTTGATTCTACCAATCCATGAACATGGTATGTTCTTCCATCTGTTTATGTCTTCCCCTATCTCTTTTTTCAGTGTTGTTTAGTTTTCTGCATATAGGTCTTTTACCTCCTTAGTTAAGTATTCTTAGGTATCTTAATTTTTTTGGTGCGATGGTAAATGGGATTGCTTTTTAGTCTCTTTCTGTAAGTTCATTATTGGTGTATAGAAATGCCATAGATTTCTTTGCATTAATTTTGTATCCTGCTACTCTGCCAAATTCATTTATTAAGTCTAATAATTTTTTTGATAGAGTCTTTTGGGTTTTCTATGTACAGTATCATGTCATCTGCAAATAAGGACAGTTTTACTTCTTCTTTTCCAATTTGGATGCCTTTCATTTCTTCTTCTTGTCTGATTGCAATGGCTATTATTTCCAGCACTATGTTGAACAGGAGTGGTAAGAGTGTGCATCCCTGTCTTGTTCCTGGTTTTAGGGGAAATGGTTTTAGTTTTTGCCCATTGAGTATGATGTTGGCTGTGGGTTTGTCATATATGGCTTTTATTATGTTGAGGTATGAGCCTTCTATTACCACCTTGCTGAGAGTTTTTATCAAGAAAGGGTGTTGGATTTTGTCAAATCCTTTTTCTGCATCAATTGATATGACTATGTGATTTTTATATCTCAATTTGTTTATGTGATGTATCACGTTTATTGATTTGAGAATATTGTACTATGCTTGCATACCTGGGATAAATCCTACTTGGTCTTGGTGTATGATCTTTCTGATGTACTGCTGGATCCGATTTGCTAGAATTTTGTTGAGGATTTTGGCATCTATGTTCATGAGGGATATTGGCCTGTAATTCTCTTTCTTTGTAGTGTTTTTATCTGGTTTTGGTATGAGGGTGATGCTGGCTTCATAGAAGGAGCTTGGAAGTGTTCCTTCTTCTTGAATTTTCTGGAATAGTCTGAGGAGGATGGATTTTAGTTCTTCCTTAAATGTTTGGTAAAACTCCCCTGTGAAGCCATCTGGTCCCAGGCTTTTGTTTGCTATAAGCTTTTTGATGACTGCTTCAATGTCTTCCATAGTTATCAGCCTATTGAGATTTTTGGTATCTTCCTGAGTAAGTTTTGGAAGGTTGTATTTTTCTAGGAATCTGTCCATTTCCTCCAGGTTGTCTAGTTTGTTATAATAGAGTTGTTCATAGTAATTTTTAATAATCCTTTGTATTTTTGTGGGGTCTGTTGTTATTTTTCCTCTTTCATTTCTGATTTTGTTTATTTGGGTCCTCTCTCTCTGCTTATTTTAACTATTTTAAAGTGTATAATTCAGTAGCTTTTCATTTACTCAAGATATTGTGCAACCACCACCACAGTCTAAACCCAGAAGAATGTCACTACACTAAAGGTAGCCCTGTACCATTAAGCAGTCACTTTCCATTTTCTCTCCAAGGAAGCAACCCAACTCCTTTTTATTTCTAAGGATTTACCTATTAGAATCACATGGTATGTGCTAGCAGACTTTTGTGTCTAGATGCTTTTATTTAGTCTAATGATTGTAAGGTTAATTCATGTATCAGTACTTCATTCCTTTTTCTATAATCCTCACCTGAGGATATTTTTTTCCAATCCTCACCTGAGGATATTTTTCCATTGATTTTTAGAGAGAGTGGAAAGGAGAGACACACAGCGAGAAACATCGATGTGAGAGAGACACATCGATTGGTTGCCTTCACACATGCACAGACAAGGGCTGGGATCAAGGGTCCTGGAATTGAACCCAGGACCCTTCAGTCTGCAGTCAGATCTTCTTTCCACTGAGCAAAACTGGCTACAGCCCAAGGATATGTTTTTACTGATCTCTAGAGAGAGTGAAAGAGAGGAAAAAATATAAATGTGAGAGAGAAACATTGATCAACAGCCTTCCGTACGTGCTAGACCAGGGATCAAATCTGCAACCTAGTTATATGCCTTATCCAGGAATTGCACCACAACCTTTTGGTGTACTAGATGATGCTCCAACAAACCAAGTCACCCAGCCAGGGCAGTACTTCACTTCTTTTTATGTCTCAATAATAGCCCATCATATGGACATACTGCATTTTATTTGTCTGTTCATTAATTGATGCACATTTGGGATATTTCCACTTTTGGGTTTATTATAAATAGTGTGGCTATGAATATTATCATACAAGTTTGAATCATGGTTTCAACTGTGATAGTTAATTTTATGTGTCAACTTGGCTTGACCATATTACCCAGGTATTTGGCCAACATGTCTAGATGTTGCTATGGAGGTACTTTTTGATGAGATTAATATAAATTTGTAGAATTTTAGTAAATATGATTATTATACATTTGTGTGTGGACCACAATAATGGCCTTAAGAAATATTGACCTGCCCTAAAGAAGTAATTGTGCCAGCTGACTGCCTGTGGACTTGAGCTGCAGCATCAACTATTTCTTGGGTCTCCAAGGTGCCAGGTTATCCTGCAGATTTTGGAGTTGCCATCAGGTTCAAGACCTAGAAGAGCTGATATTTTAGTCTGAGTGTGAAGGTCAGAAAATATCAATTTCTTCCTCAAGCAGTCATGCAAGAAGCTTCCTTCTTTATCAGCCTTTTCCTTCTATTCATACCTTCAATTAATTGTATGAGTTCTAACCACCTTAGGGAAGCCAATCTGCTTTACTCAGTCTACCAATTCAAATGTTAATCTCATTCAGAAACACCCTAATAAACACACCCAGAATAATGTTTGGCCAAATGTCTTGGTACCCCAGGGGGCAAATTGACACATAAAATTATCCATCACAAATATTTTAAAGGAAATTCTGGTGAGGTTTCAAAAAGCAATGAGGATATTTCTAATAATATAATTTTGTTAGAAATTCTAATAAAGTTCATAGAAAATTTAAAAAAAAAGCAATGAGGATAGCTGTAGAGAAAGCTTCTGGAGGAAAACCAAGATGGTGGCATAGGTAAACACCTAAACTGCTGACTCACACAACAATTTCAAAACTACAACTAAAAGACAAAATGTCTATCACCCAGAACCATGGGAAAGCTGGCTGAGTGGAATTTCTACAACTATAAGCAAAGAGAAAAGAGCATTGAGACATGCACAAGTGCTGAAAAACTGAGGTATGGAGGTGCGCGAATCGGGCTGGTGGCGGGCGACTGGGTGCACTGATTTTTTTCAACCCGAATGGAGACAAGCTCCCAATTACTCTTAATTCCAGTTTCTGGGGAGATTCTGGGGACCCAAACTCCTATGGGGAGAAGCTGGACTGTCTGCCATCGGGTCAGAAAGTGAGGGTGGCTTTCTTGCAGAGGTGCTTGCAGCAATCATTGTTTACTACACTAGGGCATGAGGCGCGGGGACGGGGAAACTCGGAGACAGAGAGACAGCTGACTGGCAGCCATTGCTGTTTGCCACGCCCTAGCCTAGTGACTTCCTGAGACCCCACCCCACACAATCTACAAACCCACCCAACATCAACGCAGCAGCGGCTTTTGTATATAAAAGGCCTGCCTTATGGCAGCTTAACTTAACAAAATGCAGCTCTGGTCAGACAGCTCCAAAACCTTCAAACCCCAAGCAAAGAGGAGAAAACTGTAGATCTCGTTGTAACTCCTGCTGGGTGGCCTCAGACAGTAGATGACCTGCACCCGACTGGAGTTCCAGAAGCTAGTGTACCTAGTGGTCAGTGTGAGATGACACCAGATTTCAACTACTCACATCCATAAGTGAAACATTCAAAAAGCAGACTCAGTGAGCACCAAAGTCCCAGTGAAACAAGTCCGGCCCCATAAGCGTGTCTCCAGCACAACAGTTCTTCCATTATAGATACAGAGGGTCCTCACAGCCAATTGTCCTGGAGGTCAATTCCTCCCAGTGTACCAACAGCAATTAAGGCTTAACTACACCCAAGACTTTTCACTCAGCCCACAAAGGGGTGCACCAAGAGTGTCCACATCAGTTGACAGGGGAGGCTGAACCACTGGGCCATATAGGTCACCTACCACAGAAAACCACTCCATCAACACAGGGAAGCAGCAAAATGTGGAGACAAAGAAACATGTCACGAATGAAAAAAATGGAGGAAAACAAACTACTGGACATAGAGTTCAAAACCACATTTATAAGGTTACTCAAGAATCTTCTAAAAACCGCTGAGAAACTTGATGAGACCTCCAAAAAGCTTAGTGAGACCTTCAAGGACCTTAATGAGAATGCCAAAGAAATGGAAAAGGACCAGTCAGAAGTTAAGCATACACTGTCTGAAATAAAGAATTTACAGAAATTCAACTGTAGATCAAAGGACCCCAAGAATCAAACCAAAGATCTGAAATATGAGAAAACAAAAAGCACCCAACCAGAAAAACAAAAAGAAAAAATAATCCAAAAATATGAAGATCGTGTAAAGAGCCTCTGGGACAACTTTAAGCGTACCAACATCCGAATTATTGGGATGCCAGAAGAAGAGAGAGAGAAAAATATTGAAAACCTATTAGAAGAAATAATGACAGAGAACTTTCCCTACCTGGTGAAAGAAATAGACTTACAAGTCCAGGAAGCACAGAGAACCCCAAACAAGAGGAATCCAAAGAAGACCACGCCAAGACACATCATAATTAAAATGCCAAGGGCAAAAGACAAAGAAAGAATCTTTAAAGCAGAAAGAGAAAAACAGTTAGTTACCTATAAGGGAGTACCCATATGACTGTCAGCTGATTTCTCAACAGAAATTATGCAGGCCAGAAAGTAGTGGCAAGAAATATTCAAAGTGATGAACAGCAAGAACCTACAACCAAGATTACTCTACCCAGCAAAGCTATCATTCATAATTGAAGGTCAGATAAAGAGCTTCACAGACAAGAAAAAGCTAAAGGAGTTCATCACCACCAAACCAGGATTATATGAAATGCTGAAGGGTATTCTTTAAGAAGAGGAAGAAGTAGAAAAAGGTAAAGATAAAAATTATGAACAAAATGACAACAAATACATACCTACCAACAAGTGAATCTAAAAATCAAGTGAATAAAAAATCTGATGAACAGAATGGACTGATGAATATAATAGAATCAGGGACATGGAAAGGGAGTGGACTGACAATTCTCAGGGGGAAGGGGGTTTGAGGGGTGCGGGAAGAGATTGGACAAAATTCTTACACCTATGGATGAAGACAGTGGCAGGGGGTAAGGGCATGGGGTGGGGTGGGGAATAAGGTGGAGGGGAGCTATGGGGGGAAAAAAGAGGAACACCTGTAATAATTTGAACAATAAATATTTATTAAAAAAAAGAGAAAGCTTCAGTCTTCTTAGAGAATATATATATATATATATATATATATATATATATATATATATATACACACACACACACATACACACATATATATTAGAGGCCCGGTGCACGAAATTCATGCACTGGTGGTGGGGGTTGGGGGAGTGTCCTCTCAGCCCAGCCTGCGCCCTCTTGCAGTCCGGGACCCCTCACTTCTTATTGCTCGCCTGCTTGCTGCTCCTTAGCGCTGCTGTGGAGGTGAGAGAGGCTCCTGCCACCACCGCTGTGCTCACCAGCCATGAGCCCGGCTTCTGGCTGAGCAGGATCCCCCTGTGGGAGTGCACTGACCACCAGGGCGCAGCTCCTGCGTTGAACGTCTCCCCCCTCGTGGTCAGTGTGCATCATAGTGACCAGTCATTCTGGTCATTTTGCTGTAATGGTCGCTTAGTCTTTTATTATATAGATTATGTTGATAGAAATATGAACATTAATGGCACTTCTGTTGATGTCTCAGATGGGATGAGGACATGCTATTGGAAAGTGGGGGAAAAGGCGCATTTTATAAAATGAGAGAGTTGCTGATTGATGTTCTACTGTTTTGTGGAAAGTTGAACATGTAAATGATCAACTTGGATATTTAACTGAATAGATTTTCATGCAAATTGTGAAAGGAGTGGCTGACATAGAATTCTCTTTTTATTGCCATACATATCTCTATCTTTAGAAGTAACTGACATCTGCAATTCCTGAATCTTTCTTGGGTGCTATGACACAAATTGATTTGCTTGTTGGTTTTTTCCTCTCTCAGTACTTAAATTTCTCTGGACCGCTAAGTCAATTTCCACTTGTCCATCTGCTTTCCAGCTTCTAAAACTATGTTACATTTCTTATATTCTGTTCTTTATTCTCTTTTCTTTGACCTTGCAGATTTATGACTTTAAATATTTCACTGTCATTTTAGTGGGGTTCTGGTTGAGAACAGGGTTTAGCATGTGGAATAAATTCACAATGTTGAATGAAATAAATGATTGTGACTAACTTCCAGGGATCTTGGAATTCCTTATTCTGACATGGCAAAAGCTCTGCTCTTGCTGAATAACCTTTATGTTAAACATTTGACCTATACCTTTAAGATGCTAAGATGAAGTAAACCATTAATTTGCTTATTCTAGTACATGAGTGAACTTGATTGTTTATGTGTTTTCAATTGAAGTGGTCCTGTTCTACTCTGCTATGCATAGTTTTCTTCTCATCTTTAAAATAACTATGTGAATTAAGAATTTTCTTTTATTGAGGAAATTGTGACTCACGGTATTTGTAAATTGTATAAAAACATACAGGTAGTAAATGGCAGAGCTGTCATTGAAACACAAATATTTTTCTAAAATGTACTTGTAGCAACATTTCTCATTCCTGTGGCCATATGTGCTCCTGTAAATTTTGTGATATTATTAAAATTTTAAAAATTCAAGTGTTTTTCATATTTTTAGCCTTCGCTACTATGGGTAGTTCCAATGGGAAATGATGAATCCTAGAATGTGCTTACCTTTTATATCTTTATGACCTTTACAGTTGGAAAAAGAACTTACTGGTTTAATAATTATTCCTGAATGTGTTCTTTCCTCTAGATCCTACAGCACTTCACTACCTGGAAGGTCTCTAAAGAAGTTATGTGGGGAGTGAAATAGGAAGTGAGTGAGATTATATAATTTGGTTCATAGATGACATAATTTCTCATTTTTCCTGCTGTTTGAGAAAGAAAGAACAAAGGAGAAGACATGTAGGAGTGTAGAAAAATGCAAGGTGGAGATATTAATGCGACAGTATAATTTTCCGTGGGTGTTTAGCCTGGGGATTAGAAAACTAAGGGAAGACATGCTAGTTTTCTTGAAATATTTGAAGAGCTGTCATGTGGAAGAGGGAGTAGACTTTTGTCTTAGGCCCAGAGGGCATAACTAGCATTGAGAGGTGAAAGTTATAGAAAAGAAAAATTTTATTCATTATAAGGAAGAACTTTCTAATAGTGCTCAGTATTGGAACAGGCTGCTGCATGAAGTCACAGGAAGTCTTCTTTCCAATGCTGAGTAGCTATGAATTGAGAGACCTTTGGAGGAATAACTTTTGGATCAGATGTATCTGGGTTCAAATTCTGACCTTTTCACTTTTAGCTTTGTATTGTTATGAAAGTCAGTGAACCTACATAAGCTTTTGTTTTCTTACTTTGAAATTTGAAAAATTATCTTAATTAGATATTTATTGTGAAATTAAATGAGAGAAGGTACATAAAGCACATTGTAAATTGTCTAGTAGTCAGTCAGTAATAGCAAATACTCATTTCATACATTATCTTAGTGAGCTTTTCATTGTTTATAAAAACCTATTACATCAAACTGATAGAATTTTAATGTCATATTTTAAATTTCTAAGTATCTGATGTCAATCAAATGCAAATGCCTTTAAGACCTGAGAGGGTTTAATGAATCTAAAATTTTCTTCAGAGCCAACTTTGTCCATCCTGTCCCTCTCTCCATGAAAAGAAAACCTGAGATATAAGACTTCCACTTGGCAAAATTTAAGCATAGGCAGGCCTGTAGAAATATTTTCCTTTAAAATAACACATCATTTTTTTTTAATTATGACTTTAAAATTTTGACTTGTAAACTAAATTAGCACTTTATGATTATAAATTTATTGTTGTTTTCAAGTTGTTTTATTAAAGAAAAATGGTTTTGGTACTATAATCCCCAGAGAATATTTCACTTCTTAATTGTCTAAAAAAGAATCTATAGATTTGTTTTTTACAGCCCTGCTTAATTCTAGATACTGTTCCTTGCATCTATGTGGGAAAGTTTGTAAACTCTTACTTTAATTTAGAATTTGAAAAATAATTACATAATACAATCAAATTTTATACCTTGATTGTGCTATAATGAAATGCTTAAGTTAAATTGGTTCAGGCAATAACAACTGTGTATTCAAATGTACTAAGCAGACTTCATGTATGTGTTGATGTGTGTAAAGCTTCAGGATTGATCATGGCAAATATATGAAACTAGAGGCCCGGTGCACGAAATTCGTGCACGGAGGGGGGTTGTCCCTCAGCCCAGCCTGTACCCTCTCCAATCTGGGACCCCTCAAGGGATGTCCGACTGCCCGTCTAGGCCCGATCCCACCAGGGATCGGGCCTAAACGGGCAGTTGGACATCCCTCTCACAATCCAGGACTGCTGGCTCCCAACTGCTCGCCTGCCTGCCTTCCTGATTGCCCCTAACCGCTTCTGCCTGCCAGCCTGATCACCCCCTAACCACTCTGCTGCCAGCCTGTTTGCTCCCAACTTCCCTCCTCTGCCGGCCTGGTTACCCCTAACTGCCCTCTCCTGCAGGGTTGATCACCTCCAACTGCCCTCCCTTGCAGGCCTAGTCCTTCTCAACTGCCCTCCCTTGCAGGCTGGGTGCCTCCCAACTGCCCTCTCCTGCTGGCCATCTTGTGGTGGCCATCTTGTGTCCACATGGGGGCAGGATCTTTGACCACATGGGGGCAGCTATATTGTGTGTCACAGTGATGATCAATCTGCATAGTACTCTTTTATTAGATAGGATAGAGGCCTTGTACAGGGGTGGGGGCCAGCTGGTTTGCCCTGAAGGGCGTCCTGGATCAGGTGGGGGTTCCTTGGGGTGTGGGGTGGCCTGAGGGAGGAGCCTGTGATGGTTTGCTGGCAGGCCACACCCCCTGGCAATGCAAGCGGAGGCCCTGGTATCTGGAATTTATTTTCCTTCTACAATTGAAACTTTGTAGCCTGGAGCGGAGCCAAGCCTGGGGCTTCCTCCGAGGCCCGCAGCCATTTGTGTTGGGGTTATAATTGAAACTTTGTTGTCTTAAGCAGGTGGGCCGGGCCAAGGTTTGCGGAAAGCTTTGCTTCCCCTGTTGCTGGCAGCAACCCTGGCCTGCTCTCTCAAGCTCCATTCTGCCGCCATTTGTTTGAATTTGTTTACCTTCTATAATTGAAACTTTGTAGCTTGAGTGGAGGCTTAGGCCTGCAACGGCTGGCAGAAAGCTTGGCTTCCTCTGTTACCTAGGAAACCTTGCTCTCTGTGGCTGTAGCCATCTTAGTTTGGGTTAATTTCCATACTCGCTCTGATTGGATGATGGGCTTGGATTATGGGCATGGCTTGTGGGTGTGTCAGAGGTATGGTCAATTTGCATATTTGTCTATTATTAGATAGAATGTGCACATATTATACTGTTCATCCTCATGAATTGATGAAAGACATGTATGTGAGAGTATTTGAATATGTGTATGCGCTTATCCTTACTTTCTGTGTTTGTCTAAATGATGAAAAGTTAAGTGTATCTGTACTTTGAGAACCGATCTCTGGCTAACCCATAGGAGTGTTTGTTTAAATTTTGCTGGTATATTAATTATTTCTGTTTCAATTGGCTATGTTGGTCATATGAGTCATAAATTAGATTCTCAGGTTAAAATGACTAAAAATATCAACTAATGGATATTTTAAATTGTTATTTTCTTAATAGTTTCCATAAATACTTCTTTGTTCTTATTAATTCTAAAAATTTGATTAAAATTTAATGTTGACATAAAATTTTCCCAAAATAAATGAAATAAAAATATTCAATATTTAAAATTTCAAACAAATTAGTAATACATTTTTAATAAATATGGTTTATTCCAGGTGTGTGTGTGTGTACATGAGAGAGCGTGCACACACAAACACATAGCAGATGGAAGAAAATAGCTATAGGAAGTGACATGCAAATGAGATTGAGATGTCAGAAGGATAAAAACATTAGAATCACAAATGTCACAAAAACACTAGTCTCTAGTGATTTCCTGTAATATTGAGGAGATCTTAGCATTTCCATAAAACATTTGAAAGTGGTTGATAATGAATTTATTTTTACACTAAGAAGACTGAGTGACTCAGTTGATATATGGTTGTAGATAAAAGCATGTACAGTTATAGTTTATATGCTGATGATTCACATAATGTCCTATAATAGGCTTTCCTTTTTCTTTTAGTAATCATTGAAAATGTGACTTTTTATGACTACATAATAATAAATCATAGGAATAGACTATTGTGCATGTATTAATTTATTGAACATTTATATTGCTTTCTATTATTCACTTATATTAACAGTGCTACAGTGAAGATACATGTACTCAAATATTTTTATACATCTTATAATTTCCAGTAATTATATTTCTTATGCAGTTAGTAAATTAAAGCATATTAAAATATAAATTTTGTGATTCTTATTGCTACAGTACTTTCTAAAACATCTATGCCAATCTATACCCCTACTAGGAAGGTAAAATGAAAAAAAAAAACTCTCTGAATCCAGTAAGGAGGATAGTATAAATAGTAGAAAAAGACATACAGTACATTCAGACAGTAGCGTTACCATATAGACGTTAAAATAAAAATGGTTTGTATGTTAAAAAAATAGCAAAAATATTGGGAAAATGGTGGAAATTATTGGGGAAAGTAAAAAAAAATAATTGGAATCTATGAGGAGAAACCAAATTTATATTCTAGAAATACAGTATCTCAAATGAAATCCATATAGGATATGTTTAACAGAAAATAGGACACAGCAGGAAACAAATAAGTAAAGAAGAAAATATGTCAATTTAAAATAGTTAATATGAAGCACAGGGAAAAAGTCATTTTTTATTAAAGCATAAGAAAAATGTGGGTACAGTAAAAAGAAATATATATATGGAGGTCCAGAAAGAGGAGATAAAATGAAACAGATGCAATATCTGAAGATATGACATCTAAAATTGGATAGAAGGCTTCAACTCACAAATTCAAGAAGCCGAATGAATCCCAAGCAGAATAAATACAAATTAAACCACACATATATGCTTCATAATCACATTTCTGAAAGGTAAAACCAAAAAAATAAATCTAAAAAAAGAGGAAAAAGAAGTATAAATTGGCTTTTAAATGCACAACAGTAATACTAAAAGTTGGATTTTCTCCAAAGGCAAAAGAAGCGAGAAGGCAATTGAAAGGCATTGTTAAAATGTGTAAAGAAAACAAAATCCAAAAGGAAAAATAGAAAAGCCTACCAACCTATGACATTATCCCTGACTCAGTCCTTTTGGACTGCTATAATAAAATACCACACACTGGGTAGCTTATAAACACCAGAAATTTATTCCTCATATTTCTGGAGGCTGGGAAGTTAACAATAAAGATGCCAGCAAATTCAGTGTTTGATGAGAGTTTATTTCGTGGTTCATAGATGACATCTAATTTCTATATCCTCACATAGTGGAGAGGCAGGCAAGTTCTCTGCGGTGTCATTTATAAGGGCACTGATCTCATTCATGAGAGTTCTCCCTCCTGACTTATTCATCTTCCAAAGGCTTCACTCACCTCCTATTACTATCACCATAGAGGTTTGGGTTTCAACATATAAATTTTGGGAGAACACAAATATTCAGACTACAGCAATCCTCAATGAAAATAAAAATCGCAAGTTAAATACATCAATTTCAAACAAAAAATGCTGAGAGATTTTATTGGAACTGTTTAATAGAAATAAGTGAATTCTTCAAGCTGATATTAATGATGGAAAGGAGAACTATAAGAAAAAATAAAGAGCATCTGTACTGTTAATATGTGGATAATTATAAAAATATTGTTAACCTTTTGCACTCGGATGTTGAGTGTGACTCAACACGGTTAGCATCAGTAGCAGCTTAATGAAAAAAGCAAGCAAATGCAAAGGGTTAATATCCTATACAATAAAGAGCTAATATGCAAAAGGTCTTCACACCCTCACACCATCACACCGTAACTGATCAGACACTCAACACTGGATAGAGAGGAATGGGGTCCAGCCAGGCACAAATGAGCTTGTGAGAGAGGAATGGGGACCAACCAGGCACAAATGAGCTTGCAAGAGAGGAATGGGGACCAGCCAGGCACAAATGAACTCACGAGAGAGGAATGGGGACCAACCAGGCTGCAGGCCGGGAGAGGGACAAGCCACCCACCCTATTGTCCTGGGTGCTAGCAGCTGCGCCTGTGCCTATGGCCCAGCCAAGCGGTCCCAGGTGCCCGCGGCTGAGGCTGCAGCCCAGGAGAGGGAAAAGCCACCCACCCCATGGTCCTGGGCACTAGTGGCTATGCCTGTACCTGCAGCCCGGGAGAGGGACAAGATGCCCTCCCCACAGTCCTGGGCGTCAGCGGCTGGGGTTAGGGCCTAGGAAAGGGATAAGCCACCCACCCCGCAGTTCCAGGGGCCTGCGGCTGTGGCCTGGGCAAAGCCGCCCACCCACAGTCCCCTGTGGCTATGGCCAGCCCAGGCGAAGCTGGCCCATGTCCTGGATGCCTGCGGCTGGGCAAAGGGAAGGAAGCCCAGGTCCTGGGTGCCTGCAACCAGCCGGAGGAGGGGATAATGAGTCCCGGGTGTGGGGCGAGGCAGAGGCAGTTAGGGGTGATCAGGCCATCAGGGGAGCAGTTAGGGGCAATCAGGCAGGAAGGCAGAGTTGGTTAGGGGCAATCAGGCAGGCAGACAGGTGAGCGGTTAGGAGCCAGTGGTCCCAGATTGTGAGAGGCAGTTGGACATACCCCAAGGGATCCAGGATTGGAGAGGGTACAGGTCGGGCTGAGGGATCCCCCCCCCTTGTGCACAATTTTTGTGCACTGGGCCTCTAGTAATATAATAATACCTTGTGGGGTTTTTAGCACATTATATGTAAATATACAGCAAAGATTACACAAGGCATGGAAAGAGGGTGAATAGAGTAATATATACTTTTATAAGAATCTTACATTTTGCCGAAACCGGTTTGGCTCAGTGGATAGAGCGTCGGCCTGCGGACTCAAGGGTCCCAGGTTTGATTCCTGTCAAGGGCATGTACCTTGGTTGCGGGCACGTCCCCAGTAGGGGGTGTGCAGGAGGCAGCTGATCGATGTTTCTCTCTCATCGATGTTTCTAAGTCTCTATCCTTCTCCCTTCCTCTCTGTAAAAAATCAATAAAAAATATATATTAAAAAAAATAATCTTACATTTTTACGGAAATAATAAAATATGAAAGAAATGATAATATTTTAATAGTTTAGGGATGCATACTGAAATGTTTAGGTGCTAATAAAAATTAATATTAAAATGAATAACAAAAACCTAATCTAAGAGAAAAATATATATGAATGTGTATTTAAAAAGAAATACAATTACCAAAAAAGATAAATAATAAAAAAATAGAAAATGGTTGATTTAAAATTCCTTATATCTGTGATTTTTAATTATTTATTTTTATTGAAATTATTGGAATGACATTAGTTAATAAAATTATATAGGTTTCAAGTGTAAAATTCTATAAAATATCATCTATAGATTGTGAGGTTTGTTCCCCACACCAAGTCAAGTATCCTTCCATCACTGTTTAACCCCCTTTTTTAATCACCATATTTTTGTCTGTGTCTATGAGTTGTTGTGTTTTTTTCCTTAATCCCTTCACCTTTCTCACCCAAACTGCAAATGCCTCCCCTCTGACAGTAGGATGCCATCATTGTCCTGATACCAAAACCTGACAAAGAAATTACAAGAGAAAACTATTGTACAAATGTGGACAACTTTTGCCAATTTTTCTAAATTTATGTTTTTTACTTAATCTCATAAAAATGAAGAGAACTGATTTAAGAACTCATTGAGCCAGCTGGTGTTATTCAGTGGTTGAGTGTTGACTCAGGAACCAAGAGGCCATTGGTTCAATTCCCAGTCAGGGCACATGTCTGGGTTGTGGGCTTGATTCCCAGTAGAGGATGTGCTGGATGCAGCCGATCAATGATTCTCTCTCATCATTGATGTTTCTTTTTTCTCTCCCTCTCCTTCTCAGCAGGAAAAGTAAAATACATAAGTCTTTGTTTAAGGAGTAGCTTCCAGTTAGAAAATTAATGTTGATTTCTAGCTTCAGGTCAGAATCCTATATAATAAAGAGGTAATATGCAAATTAACCCTCACAAGATGGCTGCTTATGATCATGCCAGTAGGGGGATTAGTGAGGGACTACCAAACAACTGAACAAGCAGGCTGCATGGGGAAACCAGGCTGGTGGGGGGGTTTGTGAGGGGCGACCAGGTCAGCGAAGAGGAAGTTGGGGCAACCAGGCTGGCAGGGGGGGAAGTTTGGGGCAACTAGACTGGCAGAGGGGGGCAGTTGGGGGTGACTGGGCCAGCAAGGGGGTAGTTAGGGGTGACCAGGCTGGCAGGGGCGGGCAGTTGGGGGCAACCAGACTGGCAGGGGGGCAGTAAGAGGTGACCAGGCCAGCATGGGGGGGAGTTGGGGGCAACCTGGCCAGCACACAGAGGCAGTGAGGGGCAATCAGACTGGCGGGGAGAGCAGTTAGGGGCAACCAGGCAGGCAGGCAGGTGAGTGATTAGGAGCCAGCAGTCCAGGATTGTGGAGGGATGTCTGACTGCTAGTTTAGGCCTGATCCCCAGGGTCAGGCCTAAACCGGCAGTCAGACATCTACCAAGGGGTCCCGGATTTAGAGGGTGCAGGCTGGGCTGAGGGGACCCCCCCATTCATGAATTTCATGCACTGGGCCTCTAGTATTTAAATAATTAAAGTCAGGATATTAACTTTAATTAGGAAAATATTTTTCTGTCTTTTAGAATCATATGGTTTCTTTAAAAAAAAGCAAAAGTCAATTATACATACTACTGTCATAATAAGTGATATAACCTATTGACCTTAGAATTTGAGTTCTGGATGGATCTGTTTTATCCTACCTAATAAAATAGTAATATGCAAATTAACCATCACTTTGCTACACCCACAAGCCACACCCAACAACCACGCCCACCAGCCAATCAGTGCGAGTATGCAAATTAACCCCAACCAAGATGGCTGCCACCACAGAGAGCAGGAAGGAGGCTTGAGTTTCCCCAGCAATAGAAGAAGCCAAGCTTTCCACACACCCTGGCGGGCCCAGGCCTCCACTCAAGGATACAAAGTTTCAATTATAGAAGATAAATCCCAAGAAAAATGGTGGCAGCCATGGAGCTGGAGAGAGCAGGCTAGGGTTGCCCCCGGTGACTGAGGAAGCCAAGCTTTCAACCTGCCCTGGCCAGCCTAGGCCTCCACTCCAGACTACAAAGTTTTAATTATAGAAGGTGAATAAACTCCAACAGAAATGGCTGCCACCATGGAGCGAGCAGGAGGCTTGGCTTCACTCCAGGCTACAAAGTTTCAATTGTAGAAGGTAAATATATACCAGATACCAGGGCCTCTGCTTGGGTCACCGGGGGGCATGACCGGCCTGAAAACTACCACAGGCCCCTCGCACAGGCTGCCCCATGCCCTGAGGGAAACCTCACCCTGATCCGGGACACCCTTCAGGGCAAACCAGCTGGCCCCACCCATGCACCAGGCCTCTATCCTATCTAATAAAAGAGTAATATGCAGATTGACCATCACACCAACACACAAGATCAAGATAGCTGCCCCCATGTGGTCAAAGGTCCTGCCACCATGTGGACACAAGATGGCCACCACAAGATGGCCAGCAGGGGAGGGCAGTTGGGAGGGACCAGGCCTTGGGGGCAATCAAGCCTGCAGGGGAGGGCAGTTAGGGGCGACCAAGTCAGCAGAGGAGGGAAGTTGGGGGCAAACAGGCTGGCAGGGCATTAGTTAGGGGGTGATCAGGCTGACAGGCAGAAGTGGTTAGGGGCAATCAGGAAGACAGGCAGGTGAGCAGTTGGGAGCCAGCAATCCTGGATTGTGAGAGGGATGTCCGACTGCCCTAAATGGGCAGTGGGACATCCCTCGAGGGGTCCCAGATTGGAGAGGGTGCAGGCTGGGCTGAGGGACATACACCCCCGTGCACAAATTTCGTGCACCAGGCCTCTAATAAATAAATATAATACTATTGTTTAATACTTTTTTAGAGTGTAAGAAGAGCACTTAGTTTTCACCTGTAATAGAGACACTGATAGACGGGAGTATGAAAGAATACTTTTATTTTTTATTTATTTTTAAAAAGGTATTTTTATTGTTGGCACTATTACAGATGTCCCCATTATTCTCCCCTTTGCCCACCTCCAACCACCCCCTTCCCCCCCTTCCCTCTGGCCCTTACTACACTTTTGTCTTTGGGTTATGCATATATGTTCTTTAGCTAATCTCTGTATGTTGCTTTGGGTAATATGACCATTTTAACTATGTTGCTTTTTTTAATCTATGAACATGTGATATTTTCCATTTTGTTTTGTCTTTTTCAATCTCTTTTAATAATGCTTTGTCATTTTCAGTATATAGGTCTTTCATGTTCTTTGTTATGTTTATTCCTAGGTATTTTATTCTTTTGGTTGGAATTGCAAAAGGAATTTTTTCTTTCATTTATTTTTCTTAAGTTTTTTTTGTCAGCATACAGGAAGACAATTTTTTTTAATATATTTTATTGATTTTTCACAGAGAGGAAGGGAGAGGGATAGAGAGCTAGAAACATCGATGAGAGAGAAACATCGACCAGCTGCCTCCTGCACACCCCCCACCGGGGATGTGCCCGCAACCAATGTACATGCCCTTGACCGGAATCGAACCTGGGACCCTTCAGTCCGCAGACCGATGCTCTATCCACTGAGCCAAACCGGTTTCGGCGACAATTGGTTTTTGTACACTGATTCTTTATCCTGCAACCTTACTGTATTTGTTTATTGTTTCAAATAGTTTTTGGGCAGAATCTTCAGGATTTTCTATATACAGAATCTTGTCTGCAAAAAGTGAAAGTTTGCTTTCTTCATTAACAATTTAGATGCCTTTTATTTATTTATCTTGCTTTATTGCTCTGGCTAGTATTTTCAGAACTATCCCATATAATTAAAGGGTAATATGTAAATTGACCCTAATGGCAGAACGACCAGGAACCACCTGTTGCTATGAAGTGCATTGACCACCAGGAGGAAGATGCTCAACACAGGAGCTTCCCCCTGGTGGTCAGTGCACTCCCACAGGGTGAGTTCTGCTCAGCCATAAGCTGGGCTAATGGCTGCGAGTGCATTGGCAGTGGCGGGAGCCCCTCCTGGGCAGCACTAAGGATGTCTGACTGTGACTTAGACGGATCCTGGTCGATCAGGCCTAAGCTGAAAGGTGGACATCTCCCAAGGGATCCCGGACTGCAAGAGGGCACAGGCTGGGCTGAGGGACCCCTCCGAGTGCATGATTTTTCATGCACTGGGCCTTTAGTGTTGAATAAGAGTGGTGAGAGTAGACATCCTTTTCTTTTTCTTGATCTCAGAGGAAAAGCTTTCAGTTTTTCACCATTGAGTATGATATTAGCTGAGTGTTTATCATAGATGGCCTTTATCATATTGAAGTACTTTTCATCTATTCCTATTTTATTGAGTGCTTTTATCATAAATCTATGTTGTATCTTATCAAATGCTTTTTCTGCATCTATTGATAAGATCATATTTTTATCCTTTCTTTTGTTAATGTGGTGTATTACATTGATTGATTTGCCTATGTTGAACCATCCTTGTGCCCCTGAAATAAACCCCACTTGATCATGATGTAATATTTTTTCATCTATTGTTGTATTCAAGTCTTTCGTTTAGGATTTTAGCATCTGTATTCATCAGAGATATTGGTCTGTAGTTTTCTTTTTTTGTGTTTGCCAGAATTTGTTAGGCGGTATTGCCACTTCTTCAATTTTTGGAAGAGTTTGAGGGTAGGTTTTTTGTTTTTTTCCCCAAAATATATTTTTATTGATTTCAGAGAGGAAGGGAGAGAGAGATAGAAACATCAATGATGAGAGATAATCATTGATTAGCTGCCCCTGCATGCCTTGGGGGTAACCGACCAGGAATCGAACCATGATGTCCTGGTTCATAGGTCGATGCTCAACCACTGAGCCATGCCAGCTGGGCAGAGAAGGATAGGTTTTAAACCTTCTTTGAACATTTGGTAGAATTCACTGGTGAAGCCATCTGGTCCTGTACTTTTATTTTTGGGGAGGTTTTTGGTGTTTTTTTTTTGTGTTGTTTTTTAAAATATATTTTTATTGATTTCAGAGAGTAAGGGAGAGGGAGAGAGATATTGAAACATCAATGATAAGAGAGAATCATTGACTGCCTGCTGCACACCCAGTACAGGGGATTGAGTCCAGAACCTCGGCATGTGCCCTTGACCAGAATCAAACCCAGGACCCTTCAGCCCACAGGCTGAAGTTCTATCTACTGAGCCAAACTGGCTAGGGCTTTTGGGAGGTTTTTGATGGTTGTTTCAATTTCCTCACTGCTGACTGGTCCATTGAGATTTTTAATTCTTCATGATTTATTCTAGGAAGGTTATATATTTTTAGGAACTTACCCATTTCTTCTAGGTTATTGAATTTGGTGGCATATGGTCTTTCATAATATTCTAGTATGATCCTTTTTATATCTATGTTTTCTGTGGTGATGTTTCCTCTCTCATTTCTGACCTTGTTTATATGGGTCTTTTCCTTTTTTTCCTTAGTAAGTCTAGCCAGGGGTTTGTCAATTTTATTAACCTTTTCAAAGAACCAGCTCTTTGTTTTGTTAATTTTTTGATATTGCCTTTTTGTTTTCTATTTCATTCAATTCTGCTCTAATTTTTATTATTTCCTTTCTTCTGCTGACTTTGGGATGCTTTTGTTATTCCTTTTATAATTCTTTAAGATGTGATGTTAGGTTGTTTACTTAGGATTTCTCTTGTTTCTTGAGATATGCCTGTAATGATATAAACTTCCCTATTATTACTGCTTTCGCTGCATCTCAGAGGTTTTGATGTGTTGTATTGCCATTCTAATTTGTCTCTATATATCTTTTTATTTCATCCTTTATTACTTCTTTGACTCAGTCATTTTTTAGTAGTATGTTGTTTAATCTCCAGGTATTTGTGGGTTTCTTTACTTCTTTTCTGCAGTCGATTTCTTGTTTTAAGGCAACATGGTTGGAGAATATGTTTGATATTACTTCACTCTTCTTGAATTTGTTGGTGCTAGATTTGTGACCCAACATATGGTCTATCCTTGAGAATGTTCCATGTGCACTAGGGAAGAATGTATAATCTGATGCTCTGTAAATGTCAATTATGTCCATTTGGTCTAGTGTTTCATTTAAGGCTAATATTTCTTTATTGATTTTTCATTCAGTTGATCTGTTCAGACTGTCAATGGAGTATTGAAAATTTCTCCCTTTAGTTTTGTAAGCAGTTATTTTATACTAGAGGCCTAGTGCATGGATTTGTGCACCGGTGGGGTCCCTTGGCCTGGCCTGCAGGGATCAGGTCGAAACTGGCTCTCTGACATCCCCCGAGGGGTCCTGGATTATGAGAGGATGGTTCTTGGGTGACGTACCTTGGAATCGTGCTCCCTCCTCTCTTCTCCCAATATTATGTCACTTTCTTTCTGTATCTGTCTCACTTTTTTCATCTCAGTTTGGAGGTAACTGACGACTTGTGGGCATTTATCTGCAAAATGTAATTATTTAGCAAACAGGATTTAGTTAGCCTGGAATCTTAGTTGGCCTAGGGCAGGACCCTGCTCAATGTCAGGCTCCCGCCCAGGCCCTTCTTCCCAGGCAGAGTCCTGTGGTGGTGGGAACCTCCTTCTTCCCACCTGAGCTGCTCCTTTGCCTCCTTCCCTCCCCAGAGGTTACCCACTGGCGCTACTGTCCTCCCAGAAGGAGGGAAGCCTCGGCCAGTTTCCCAGCTGAGAGTGGTAGCAGGAAAATTCGCTGCCTCCACTGGAAATCAATATTAAGCTGATGGGCCTACGCCAGACATCAGGGCTGCAGTGAGTAGGTCCTGTATGTTTCATCATTTAGCTAATCAAGTAGAAAAGTTTCTTTAAGGGCCAGACCCATGACCTCTGCAATGGGCTAGAGGCCTGGTACATGGATTTGGGCACAGATGGGTCCCTTGGCCTGGCCTGCGGGGATTGGGCCAAAACCAGCTCTCCGACATCTCCCAAGGGGTCCTGGATTGCAAGAGGGTGGTTCTTGGGTGATGCACCCCAGAATCAGGCTCCCTCCTCTTTGGTTTTGGGTGCATCACCCAAGAACCACAGCTGCCAAGTCACTGCTGCCAAGTTACTGGTGGTAAGTGCGCATCATAGCTGCCAGTTGGCCAGCTGGCCGGTCACTTAAGCTTTTATATATATAGATATTTTTGTGTTCCCTGGTTGGGAACACACTATATCTACACTAATAAAAGAGAAGCATGCAAATTGACCATCCCTCCGTTATGACCACCAGTCAATCAGAGCGAGTATGTAAATTAACCCAACAAAGATGGTGGTTAATTTGCATACACAAGTGTGGAGCAAAGACTGAAGACAGCGTAGAAGGAAGCCAAGCACTGCAGAAGGGAGCGAAGCTGAAGAGAAGGGAGTGAGGCTGCAGAGACAGAAGGGAAGCGAGGCGGTGGTGGAGACGGGAGGGAAGCCCTCCTCAGTGGGCTTCACTCCCTTCTCTGCTTCACTCCGGCCGTAGGAAGCCTTATTATTGCATGAATAGGCCTGAGGAAGCCCTATTCTTGCAAGAATCTTCCTTCAATGGGCTTCTAGTACTAGTATATTAAGAAGTATTGTTTTCTTGATTTAGTGTCCCCTTTATCATCATAAAGTGTCCATCTTTGTCTCTTGTTATCTTGAAATTTATTTTGTCAGATATAATTATGGTTACACCTGCTTTTCTGTGGATGTTATTTGCTTGGGGAATCACTTTCCACCCTTTTACTTTGAATCTACCTTTGTCTTTGCAGCTTACCATAGATGTTTCTCTTGTAGGCAGCATATGGTTGGGTTTTGTTTTTTTATCTACTCTCCTTCTCTGTGCCTCTTTATTGGTGAATTCAGACCATTTACACTTAGGGTATAGAGAGAATTTTAAAAGTAAATCGTGGATCACAAATTGTTTTAACCTCTAAATATACTGAGACACAGAGTATGACATTTTGAGCTATAAAACTCATTCTGTTATCTAAAGTTGAAAGATGTTATTTGAAGCAGATTGAGCCAGTGGTTTCAAACAATTTTTAAGAAGATATGTCTAGCTAGTTCAGCTCAAATAAAGAAAAACCAAATATTGCATGGGCTACTGCTAATTATAGACCTGATTTTAAATAGCCATGAAGACTGATTTCATCCCTCAAGTGATACACTCAGTTCAACACATCAACATGATATAATCAAGATTTATTTTTCTCCTCAGGTTGACAATATGTTAGATTATCAATTTTCAGCTTTGTGCATTTTGAAGAGTACACTATAGGAAATTTAGTCAACCTATATATTTTTATTAGCTCTTCTACTTGTACAAAGATATTGCCAATGTAAATCCAGTTTAATTAGATTTTTCTCAAATTTACCCTGACGGGTCACCATGCCTAAAATGTAAGAAATGTATGAAAGTCAAATGAAAAGGTTTGACATTCATAAATTAAAAATATTAAGTTCTTATCAAATTATAAGAATGAAAGTAGGCATTGCCTTATAATTCACACCACTATAAAACTATGCACCAACTTAAAATCTTATTTTTGTATAAGTATAATTAGGATCTTTGTATTTCAAAACCAAAGTATAATGACTTTTATTATTTACTTATCTTTGATTAATCCTCACCGGAGGATATTTTTTCTGTTGATTTTTAGAGAAACTGGAAGGGAGGGAGGGAGCGGGAGAGGTAAAGAGGGAGATAGAGAAATATCAAAGTAAGAGGTTCACATGGATTGGTTGCCTCCTGCATGCACCCAGACTGGGGCAAAAGATCGAACTTGCAACTCAGGTACATGCCCTTCATCAGAAATTGAACCCATGACTCTTAGAGCCATAGGCCGACACTATAACCACTGGGAAACACCAGCTAAGGCTGATGCGTTTTAAATGAATACTTTTTCTTTATTGTAATTTATAGCTATGGAATCTCTTGGATATTTTGTCACATGTCATAGTGCAAATGGAGATATAAAGATGCACAAAGGACATGAAGTGGACTAAAGTTATTTAGTGCTTAGATGTTAAGCTGATTTTACCTTAAGAAATCATTAATTCCTTTTAGTTTCAAAGGCTCTTATATTTCCTTCACGGAGAAGCTTAATAATTGACTTTTCAAAGGGTGAAGCAATAATTTGGAATGTGATGTCAAAAAGTATTGATCAAATTCCATAGTTTCATTCAATATTGGCCAAATTCTATGTTTACTTTGGGGATTAGAAATAGATGACTTTATATTATTTGAAAAGGTGCTCATGGGTACAAAAAAAATGAAGTGTTTCATCTGGTTAGAAAGATCCTAAAGAAAGGAATACAGTAAATATATAGAAATATATTTCTTTTAAATTCTTTACCTTAAGTTCAGATGGAAGGTATTTTGGGTTGGATATGTGAAGATGCCCCATAATGAGCAAATGTGCATAAACCAAAAATGTCAAGAATAGACATACTACTGGAAAGCATTAGTATGTCTATTATCATTAAAATATATTATGAATTTCCATATTTTATAACTTTAACCATATTTTCATGATGCCCCAAAGGAGATTTGGATAGCACTGGGGCAAGATATGGGTTAGTGGAATATGTTTCTAAGATTCTTTTCAGGCTGAGTCTTCAACCATAATGCTAGGGATAATATCTTATCCTGCTCAAATCATCAGTTGTTACTTTGAGAGATCATCTAGCAATTAGAAAGAAGCATAAAAAGTAATGTTTTTCAGTAGCCATAATTTATAAATCTGTGGTTCGGTGGGGACTTTTAAATAACAATTCATATAATCACATCAATCTTATAGATGATCTGTATTATCCATGTATGCAATACAAAATTATGCCATACAGCATCTCAGACAGATTGATGTTCACAAATTCAGATTAAACATGTTGACTTAAAGGATACAAAGCAACACGTTTTAATGTTGGAGAGCTCTACTTGGAGGACCTAAAAGGGAGTGAGAAGTATGGAACAAAGTATATACTTCATCCGAGCTAAACGTAAAAGCTGCCTTCTTATAACTTCCCATCCATTAATATGAAATGGATACAACTGTGATAACAAAAGAACTGGCAGGAAATTGTGAGAAGTCCCCCCTGCTCCAGGACCTCTGTTAGCAGGAATACTATTTCCTTAAACCACAATAATGCAAATAGGCTGTGAACATGCAGTCAATGCAATGAAAATAGTATTCTAACACTCAACTGTTAACAGACTTTAAAATGCCTGCAGATTTTTAGTTTACTTCCTTTTGTGAAATTAACCTGCATATCTAGCTCTTACAAAAATGAAGTAATGATGATCACTGTCCTTCTTTAAGAACTTAAAGGGAAAACAATCTGATATTTTATTCTCTTTCTCCAAGTAGTTATATAATTTAAATGTAATAATATAGTTTTGTGCTGAGAAGTTTCACAGTCTGACCTAAACGTGCCACATCATACTTTAATTTTAATGTTGTTCACTAGTATGGGTATGAGATTGACTTACTGCAACAGCTATGTATTTTAATTGCATGAACTTCTACTTATTTAAAATGAACCTTATGCATTCATTCTCATTATAAAAATTTAATAGACATCTAATTAAATACATTATTAAATGAGATTAATGGTGTGAATTAATATGGAAAAATGAATATCCAAGGGTAAAGCATTCTACTGCTAAAAAAAAAAAAGAGGGAGAGCTAAATTCATAGTTAATTATGATTCCATCAAAAGAGGCCTTCACCTGTAAATTTAGTCACAAGCATATATTTCTTTTGATTGAAACCTTCTTAGGACTATATCAGTAAGTTGTGAAAAAATAATTTTATCAATTTAATCAGACATGGCAATTGGTTGACTAAGCCTATCATATAATTTCTTTTGGAATCACATAAATGAAACAAAATATCAGTTGAAACGGACAATAATAAGTTCTTATAAAGAGACAGCCTAAATTGGACTTTGTTATGCCCAGCAGAAGTCATTATTAATAAGTGGATGAAACTTGTGTTGTGTGTGTGTGTGTGTGTGTGTGTGTGTGTGTGTGTGTGTGTGTGTGTTTGGCTATGCTGTGGCATAACCTCCTTAGTAATGATCATCATTGTTATATTTATTCATTTAAGGCAGTGAAATAAAAATATCTAATAGTTTGTTTATAATTCATTAAAGGCAGTAAAATTAAAAGAATATCTGTTTAATCTGTTTAATAGGATTGTGGTAAAGATTAAATGAGTTAACACATGCAAAGTACTTGGAAGAGTAAAAAGTCATTACTGTTACTTATTCCCATTTAGTTAATAAATATCAAACACTTATTATAGACCAGGTGCTGTGCTAGCCTTGGGGATAATGTTGAAAAAAGCAGTTGTGGTTTCTGTTCTTATGGAGTTTACAATTTTATGGAAGATCCAGATATTGATCACATATTGGGGTCATTCATATAATGTAAAATTGTAACTGTGTTAAGTGCTGTGAAGGACAGTTACTAGTACATGGTACCATGGGTGTCTATTATGAGGAAAAAGTGGTGAAATAGTATTCTGAGCTAATTTATTGAATTTTGTGAAATTTGATTGTGATAATAATTACCAATTTTCTTAGGTTCATGTCATTTTCTATAATGATCATCTTTTTTGTCATGCCAGGGATGAGGAATTTATTTCATTAATCCTCTTGCTATTTGTATGAACAAGCAAACAAATATTCACTGAGTAAACATTACAATCAGAGCACTATTCTACATGCTATGGGAAATGTACAAATCAATAAGACATGGTTTTTTTTAATCTCCTTAGAGCTCAAAATTCGAGGGGTGGTTTTATGCACAACAGTCCTAACATAGGCTTAATATGAAAAATGTTATATCTCTTCACTTCTCTTCAACTACTTTATGACTGCTTAAAGAAGAGTCTGGAACATAATGTGCACTCAATTGGTTTTATTATTATTGATGTTATTATCATTGAGCAAGATATAATAGGAACTGATATTGGAGAAATATAGCAGGTTAAATTTATAGAAATATTTGAGTGCTGATCAAAATCCTCACTTCTCACTACAGTTGACACTCCAACCCTGATCTATCAGCTCTTATTTATTCATAATTTCTCACCTGGATTGTTGTAGTAGTCTCCTCACTTCTTCGTGCCTCTTTCCTTTCCTTCTTACATTCTGAAAAAACATAATTATACTTAAAAGTTAAGACATATCATGTGATGCCTCTGCTAAAAATCTCCATCATCTTCAAATTTAAATAAAAGTAAAAGCCACACAATGAAAAAGAAAGAACTCTTACCATTCGCCATAGCATGGATGGACCTGGAGAGTATTATGCTTAGCAAAATAAGCCAGTCAGAGAAAGATAAGTATCACATGATCTCACTCATATGTGGAATCTAATGAACAACATAAACTGATAAACAAAAAACAACCCAGATACATAGAAGCATGAACAGACTGTTGAACCTCAGAGGGATGGCAGGGGAGGGTGGGTAGGAAGAGATCAACCAATGAACTTGTATGCATATATGCATAACCCGTGGACATAGACAATGTGGTGGTGAGGGTCTGGGCAGGGGACAGGAGCGGGCTGGAAGAGGTTAATGGGGGGGGAAAGGTGGACCTATGTAATACTTTAAAAAATAAACAGTAAATAAATAAATAAATAAATAAATAAATAAATAAATAAATAAATGTAAAAGCCACAAAATGTCATACCTTGGCATAAAATGCCATAAAATATGTGTCCACTATTTCTATGACTTAATCTTTTACCCTTCTTTTCTTCACTTTTCTCTAGTTGCAAAGGCCCATTTGCTATTCCTTAGACACAGCACACATGTTCCCATCTTAAGACCTTTGCTCTTACTATTCTACATCTCTGGAACACTCTTTTCCCACTATCAGAATAACCAAATATCTCATTTTTTGGTCTTTCTGAAAATCTTTCCTTATGCTATCCTACCCTACCCTGCACTACTCTCATTTCCCTCATCTCATCTGATCTCATCTCATCTCATCTTAGTACGATGACCAGCTGGTGTCACAGAATTGCTTGGTGGTGTTGGAAAATAACATATATCCAACCCTCCAACAAATAATAGATTTCAGTTGCAGAGTGCTAGGAGCAGAAGATAAAATAATGAATAAGCAACCCCTGCCCTCAAAGAGCTCATTTTAAGCACTATCTGCTTCACACTTACTGCCAAAAAAGTAACTATAATTATAGTATATTTGGAATATAATAAGAGGTAGCATTGTTCCCCACTCATACTTCATTTTTTCTTCTAATTAATTGCTATCAGATTTTTCTTCTTTCTTATATTATCAGAAAAATAGAAATTTAATGATTGAGGAGCTTTGGGAAAATTCCTTTGAGTGAGGGGCACATTGAAGAAAAAAACCTGAATTCTGCTGATAGCTTGATATGAAATATTACTGGGAATATTCTGAGATGTGATAAAAAGTATTAAAGACTGTTCTTTACAATGTTATGATGGTGCAGATGACTTAGAGGCATTTTACATGGGAAAAATAAACATTAATGGGAAACAACATTTGGCAGTAGCAAAAATATTAAAGGGAGTTGAAATTCATTCCTGGGCCAACTACATTGTTTTATTTGCAGGTAATTGCATGGTTTTAAATGTCATTCATTGGCAAATATGAATCTCCTTTCAAGTACACTGAAAATAAGGAAGCAGAATAGTTGCTTATCATTTGTTTCAAAGACTTAATAGGAATTAATGAGACAAAATTAATAACATCAAAATAAAATTTGGGCCAAAAATTTTTGATGGTGGTTTAGCAATATAATTATTTACATGGATTTACTTTCTCCCACCACATATCTAACTCTTGTCCAAAGAACCATCATCTCAGACCTAGATCACTAAACCTCCTAAATGCTATCCCTATTACTTCTCTTGACATATTTTACAGTTTATTTTCAATATTGCAGCTCAAATAATCCTGCTAAAATACAGGTCAGAAAATGGCTTCTTCTGTTGAAAAATTTCAATATTTTCCCACTTCCCTAGTACTTTTTTCCAGCTTTGACCATATATATATATATATTTTTTTTTTTTTTTTTACCATTCTAAGCATGTTTCTACCTCAGAGCTTTTGCACTGGCCTGGAATACTTTCTCCTTGATTTCCTCAGGATTTATCTTCTTACCAAGTTCTCATCTTTACTTAGATGCCACCTTTTCATTGAGGCTTTCCCTGCTGCCACTCTACTTTAAATTACCTCTCCCTCACTCATCAATCTTTCCAACTTTATTATTTTTAGAGCATTTTTTTCATCTAATACACTCTATATTGTATTTATGTTCCATCTGCCCTAATACAATGTAAGCTTTATGCGTATGCAGGCTCCATTCTTTGGCACTTAGATAAGTGACTGACATTTAGTAGACACTTCAATTTCTGTTGAACAAATAAATCGCTCTAGTCTTCTCCAGTTGTACTATTCTGAGAGCTAATATTATTGTACATGATCTTCTTGTTGATGGAATCAATCTATTCTGCATGATTTTAAATGCATTATCCAGTGGTATATTAAATGTTTAACACCTAGTTTTCTGTGGGGGAGGATGCCCTGAATGTAGCATTTGCTGAATTCCATGATGAATAAATATCTACCATGGACATGGAGTTGGGATAAAATGCATACAGTTGTCTCTCATGAGCTTATATGAGCCATCAGTAGCACATATTGGAATAATACATTTGATGTACCCAATCACCAAAGGATACAGATATAATTATGGGCATTTTTCATATGAGGAAACTATTATACAGTGAGGTTAAGCATGTTCCTAAATGTCACAGAGCTACTAAGTGATCAAATTTAGATATGTCTGAAGATTGACTCCAGAGCCTATGCTCAGAGAAGTTCAGCTATACTGCAGGCCTTAGACAAATGACCTAAAACAAACATAAGGTATTCAAATGAGGAAAATTATAACTACCTGGTGATATATACATTCTTTAAGTGTCAACCAAGAAACTACATTTTTTTAAAAAAAAACTTGGAATCTTTAAAAGATATTTCAGTTTCCCAATTAGAGGGCCAAGGCTCTATGCTTTGTTAGGCTTCTTTTTAGACCACTGAAAATTCTTCAATTGAGAACAACTTCAATGGATTGGCTGGAAATAGTTACTCTCCTTAGTACCAATTTGAATTACATTGATAGGAAATGTAGGAAGATAAATCATTTTTAAAAAGTAATTACTAGTAATTACATTTTTTTCAATGACAGTTTACATTCAATACTAGAGACCCACTGCATAAAATTCGTGCACGGCGGGGATCGGGGGGTCCTCTCAGCCCAGCCTGCACCCTCTCCAATCCCAGGGATCAGGCCTAAACCGGCAGTCGGACATCCCTCTCACAATCCTGGACCACTGGCTCTAAACGCTCACCTGCCTGCCTACCTGGTCACCCCTAACTGAGCCCCTTGCTAGCCTGGTCACCCCCCACTGCCCCCTCGCTGTTGTCCTGATCACCTCTCACTGCCTCCTTCTGCTGGCCAGGTCGCCCCCAACTGCCCCCTCCCTGCCAGCTTGGTTGCTCCTAACTGCCCCCCAAGCCAGCCTGGTCACCACTTACTGCCCCCCCTTCTGGCCTGGTTGCCCCCAACTGTACCCCCGCCAGCCTAGTCACCCCTCACTGCCCCCCCCGCCAGCCTAATCACCTCCAACTGCCCCCCTGCCAGCCTGGTCGCCAACAACTGCACTGTCCCCACTGGCCTGGTCGCCCCTAACTGCCCACTCCACCGGCCTGGTCACCTCTTACTGCCCCCCCTGCCGGCCTGGTCACCTCCAACTTCCCCCCTGCTGTCCTGGTTGCCCCACACAGCCTGCTTGTTCAGTCATTTGGTTGTCCCTCACTAACACCCCTGCCGGCCTGGTCGCCCCATGAAGCCTGCTTGTTCAGTCATTTGGTTGTCCCTCACTAACTCCCCTGCCGGCCTTGTCATAGGCAGCCATCTTATGAGGGTGTGATGGTCAATTTGCATATTACATCTTTATTATATAGGATTACTTTGTATTGGTTTCAGGTGTATTGCATAGTGGTTAGACAATCATGTTCTTTACAAATAACCCTCTGATTTTCCTAGTATCCACCTGGTACCATATATAGTTATTGCAATGTTATTGACTGTATTTCCTATGTTATACTTTACATCCCTGTGACTATTTTGTAACTATCAATCTGTACTTCTTAATCCCTTCACCTTTTTCATCCAATCCCCCAAATCCCCTCTCTTCTGGCAACCATTAGTCTGTTCTCTGTATCTATGAGTTTGTTTCTGTTTCTGTTTTGTTTGTTCATTTGTATAGATTTTATATTCCACATATAAGTGAGATCATACCATTTTTATCTTTCTCTGACTCACTTATTTCATTTACCTGTAGGTCCATCCATGCTGAAGAAAAAACATTTTTGTGTTTTCTAAGTTTTCTCTTGGTTTATTTTAGTGTAATTTCTTGGTGAAATCAGAACCTTACTGAACTGGCAATAAAAAAAAAAAATCTTATTTTTTATTTTCACAAAGATAAGATACCTAGTGGAGTATCTTTCTATTTTTCAATGGTGCAACATTTCTGAGTTATATTCACTATATATCTAGTGGAGTGTATTTTCATTTTTCAATGGTGCAATATTCCTGAGTTAAAGGCAATAATTCTGTTAGGTACTAAATGGTTTTTACATTGTATAGTCATTACAATTAGCCACCAAATCAATTACTCTCATTAGAAAGCAGTCTTTTTTAATTACCATTAATTTAACCTGTTTGGAAGTCTTTATTAAGAATTCACCTAGTAAAACCATGACAGTTATATGGATTTAGATAAACTTGCTGTACTGACTCAAGAGCTGAAAATAGATTTTGTTTATTATATAAGATTAATTAAAATATAAATTTAGTGCAGTATGACCTCCATTCTTACATCATGAAACATCGAGTAACAATGCCTATTTACTATGCATATTGTATATGAAATAATGTATTTATAATAACCGCCCACCAAATTGGTTAAATCTAAACAAATAAAAGTCAGCATCGAACAATTTAGCAAATATCTATTACATTATTTTAGATATGGACGTTTGGAGATTGAAAAAAAGCATTTTGAGAAAGAATCAGAATCAAAAATTTTATTTTCAGAGGAGTAAGTACTTCTGGATACCATCTGGTCAAGCCATGGCTTTTAAAATGAAACAATCTTTGGAATATTGAAATCAACTCTTAAACTGGCATAGGGGAATATGGAATTTTAACTAGTATAACTTGTAGATGTGGTATAATTTTGACTATAGTCTATTGCTGTTATAAAAAAATGCAGGATTTTTTTTACAGGTACTTGGTCTAGAAGGCCAGCTGTAACAAAAATACTTGAATTTACTTTAAAAAAATATATATATTTATATTGATCTCACAGAGGAAGGGAAAGAAAAAGAGATAGAAACATCAATGATGAGAGAGAATTCTTGATTGGCTGCTTCCTGCACAGCCCACACTGGGGAGCAAGCCTGCAACCTGGGCATGTGCCCTGACTGGAATTGAACCGTGACCTCCTGGTTCATAGGTCGATGCTCAACCACTGGGCCATGTCATCCAGGCTGAATTAAATTTTAAAAATAGATTTCTGATCCCATATCAGATCTACAGGGTCAATATACATGTACATAAGTAAGTTTCTTCAAACCTGAGATTCAAGGATTTGATGCTGCTGCTATTTAAAACAATTAAGTCATTTTTTACATGATTAGTTAATGTTATTCAGTGTCATTTGGAATGTATATGTTAATTTATGTGAATATAAATGGAATTAGGGCAACCTGTTTGTAGTGAAGCAGTTTTTTAGAAGGAAAATATTGCAAAAAAAGACATTACTTGTACATTAAAAACATGGGATGCCATAGAGAAATGTTAAAAGAAACAAAAAATCAGTTGGGCATGGAAAACTCATTTTTGCTTAAAAAGTATTTTAAAAAGCTGATGATGTGCTATCTTTACAAATTAATTCAAGTCTGAACTGTAATCCAAATTCTCAGTAACTCTCAGGACTTTGATGTATATTTTAGTGAACTTTGCTTAATAACAGATCAATGTTTATGAAAAATATGTGCAGAGTTTTAGATATCTTGACTTTTGGCAATTTTTGTTTATATGTTTTACTTACATTCTAAGTGTGGTAGGATTTACAGCCTCTCCCCAAATACCCATCTGCTCTTTTGGCCAATGATATTTAGGGGCCACACCAATCCAGAAAATCCTACCTAATAAAAGAGTAATATGCAAATGAAACATCACTCCGCTACATGCACAAGCCAGCCCACCAGCCACGCCCACCAGCCAATCAGAGCAAGTATGCAAATAAACCCAACCAAGATGGCTACAGCCACAGAGAGTAGGAAGGAGGCTTGGGTTTCCCAGGCAACAGATGAAGCCAAGCTTTCCACCTGCCCTTCCCAGCCTAAGCCTCCACTCAAGGCTACAAAGTTTCAATTATAAAAGGTAAATAAATTCAAACAGAAATGGCGGTAGTCATGGAGCTGGAAAGAGCAGGAGGCTAGGGTTGCCCCCCACTTTCTGCACACCCTGGCCGGCCCAGGCCTTCGCTCCAGGCTAAAAAGTTTCAATTATAGAAGATATACACAAACCCCAACAGAAACAGCTGCCGGCCACAGAGTGAGCAGGAGGCTTGGCTCTGCTCCAGGCTACAAAGTTTCAATTGTAGAAGGTAAATAAATTCCAGATGCCAGGGCCTCCGCTTGGGTTGCCAGGGGGCGTGGATGGCCTGTAAACCACCACAGGCTCCTTGCTCAGGCTGCCCCATGCCCCAAAGGAACCCCCACCCTGATCCGGGACACCCTTCAGTACAAACCAGCTGGTCCCCACCCGTGCACCAGGCCTCTATCCTATCTAATAAAAGAGTAATATGCAGATTGACCATCATTCCAACACACAATATGGATGCCCCAATGTGGTCAAAGATTCTGCCCCTATGTGGACACAAGATGGCCGGCACAAGATGGCCAGCAGGGGAGGGCAGTTGGGACGCACCAGTCCTGCAAGGGAGGGCAGTTGGAGGCAATCAAGCCTGCAGGGGAGGGCAGTTAAGGGTGACCAGGACCATAGAGAAGGGAAGTTGGGGGCAAACAGGCGGGCAGGGGAGCAGTTAGATATCAATCAGGCTGGCAGGGGAGTGGTTAGGGGGTGATCAGGCTGGCAGGCAGAAGCGGTTAGGGGAAATCAGGAAGTCAGGCAGGCGAGCAGTTGGGAGCCAGCAGTGCTGGATTGTGAGAGGGATGTCCGACTGCCCGTTTAGGCCCGATCCCAGTGGACATCCCTCAAGGGGTCCCAGATTGGAGAGGGTGTAGGCTGGGCTGATGGACACACACCCCTGCCCCAATGCACGAATTTCATACACCGGGCCTCTAGTTAGTAATATAAAAAAACTAGAGGCTCGGTGCACAAAATTCATGCACTGGGGGTGGCGGTCCCTTAGCCCTGCCTGTGCCCTCTCGCAGTCTGGGACCCTGTGGGGAGAGGGCCTAAGCCAGCAATTGGACATCCCTCTCATATTCTGGGAGCCTTTGCTCCTTACTGCCCACCTTCTCGCTGCTACTTAGTGCTGTCATGGAGGCAAGAGAGGCTCCTGCCGCCGCCACTGTGCTCACCAGCTCTGAGCTTGGCTTCTGGCTGAGTGGTGCTCCCCTGGTGGGAGCAAACTGACCACCAGGGGGCAGCTCCTGTGTTAAACATCTGCCCCCTGGTTGTCAGTGCATGTCATAGCAGCCAGTCATTCTGCCATTTGGTTTATTTGCATATTAGGATTTTATTATATAGGACTAGACGCCTGGTGCATGAAATTCATGGATGGGGGGGGAGTGTGTGTCCCTCAGCCCAGGCTGCACCCTCTCCATTCTGGGATCCCTCTCACAATCCAGGACTGCTGGCTCCCAACTGTCAGCCTGTCTGATTGCCCCTAACCACTTCTGCCTGCCAGCCTGATCGACGCCTACCTGCTCCCCTGCCAGCCAGATCACCCCTAACTGCCCTCCCCTGCTGTCCTGGTCACCCTAACTGCCCTCCCCTGCTGGCCTGGTCGCCCCTGTCCTCCCTTGAAGACCTGGTGACCCCTAACTGCCCTACCCTGATGGCCTGGTCCCCCAACTGCCTTCCCATGCAGGCCTGGTTACCCCTAACTGCCCTCCCCTGCCAGCCTGGTCACCACTAATTGCTCTCCCTTGCTGGCCTTGTTGCCCCCAACTGCCCTCCCTTGCCAGCCTGCTCACTCCTAATTGCCCTCTCCTGCAGGCCTGGTCACCCCCAATTGCCCTCCCCTGTAGGCCTTGTCCCTCCCAACTGCCCTCACTTGGTGGCCTGATCACCTCCAACTGCCCTCCCCTGCAGGCCTGGTCCCTCTCAACTTCTCTCCTCTGCTGGTATGCTCTCCCACAGCTGCCCTCTCCTGCTGGCCATCTTGTGTCCACATGGGGGCAGCCATCTTTGACCACATGGGGGTGGCCATCTTGTGTATTGGAGTGATGGTCAATTTGCATATTACCTCTTTATTATATAGGATAACAAAGGTCCATTGGTGACATAGTATGTATAATTTCTGACACAGCTCATCAAGTAAATGAACAAAGGACTTATGGGGAGCTTTAGAAAGAAAAACAAGCCGAAACTGGTTTGCTCAGTGGATAGAGCATTGGCCTGCAGACTGAAAGGTCCCAGGTTTGATTCCGGTCAAGGGCATGTGCCTTGATTGCGTGCACATCCCTGGTTGGGGGTGTGCAGGAGGCAGCTGATCGATGTTTCTCTCTCATTGATGTTTCTAACTCTCTATCCCTCTCCCTTCCTCTCTGTAAAAAATCAATAAAATATATTTAAAAAAAGAAAGAAAAACAAATGATATACTTAATATGAAGCTGAGCAGCAGTGTCACTCAACATTCAGAACACAATCTGCAATGTGTTATGAAGCCCTGATTTGACTTTGAATGTGGATAAGAGAGAGGAATGAATTATTATTCCTGGAAGTCATTAAAACAAACTTCAGCCATGCATTTTTCAGCCAGAATTCATTGTAGAAATTTCATTATGGGACAAAAACCTGACATATAAGAATGATGATTTTTGCCCTGAGTTGGCATACTTCCCTGGGTAGAAAATAGAGAACCTATCTACTAAAAACTATGTCCTCCCAATACCATCAAAGAATGAACACATCTTAACCTTTCATAATAAATAGGAGTCAGGATGATTTTAATTGAATCACAACTCTGTTTTGGAATCATTTTAGAAGGCTGTTTTAATTTTCTGTGCCTCAATTTATCTAATTACAAAGAATAAAGATGTTTTAATTTTTTGTCCCTCAATTTCTCTAATTACAAAGAATAAAATTCTGTTTTGTACATCATCCTTACATAGAGGCTGTAGATATTAGCAAAGAAGGGATTGATATGCCATTTAAACATAGGACACATCAGCAAAACTGAATAACATGAAAACAGTAGTTTATGATTATTGGGCAAAAGCATTTCTGGCACAGTATGTATAACTTGAAAATTAAGTTAGAGGGAAAGATTGTTTTTGAATGAAATATGTTAAAATTATAATGATTTCATATCTGTGTATAAATTTAACTAGAATGTGTATGCATTGAATTGCTATAAATAAAAATTCTTCTGTAAAAAGGGAACACTTTTTTACTGTGTTTGAAAAATACCTTCTAACACAGGGTATCACTCTAAAATTCATTTTGTTGAAATTTTCCATTTTTTCTCATTAAATCATGGATATACTAGAAGCCCGTTGCACGAAGATTCATGCAATAGACCTTCATTCACCTGGCTGCCTGCACCAGTTTTCCACCGGCACCGGGGACCCAGGCCTTGGCTCTTCTTTCAGGATCGGGGCTTGGCCCCAGGCGGCAGTGGCGATGGGAGCAGCAGCAGGCCCGGTTCCCTCAGCTGCTCAGAGATGGGAGTGGCGGGAGGCCCTGGCGCCACCCGCTGGTCCCGGTTCCCTCATTTGCTCAGTGATGGGAGTGGTGGGAGGCCCTGGCGCCTCCCACTGGCCCCAGTTCCCTCATCCGCTTAGCGATGGGAGCTGCGAGAGGCCCCGGTGCCTCCTGCCAGCCCAGGTTCCCACGGGGATGGGGGGCGGGGCAGCAGGTGGGGGCTGCCATCTTTACTGGGTTAATTTGCATAGTGCCCTGATTGGCTGGGGGAATAGCAAAGGTATGGTCAATTAGCATTTTACTCGTTTATTAGGTAGGACTAGAGGCCCGGTGCATGAAATTCGTGCACGGGGGTATGTCCCTCAGCCCAGCCTGCACCCTCTCCAATCTGGGACCCCTCAAGGGATCAGGCCAAAATGGGCATTTGGACATCCCTCTCACAATCCAGGACTGCTGGCTCCCAAATGCTCACCTGCCTGCCTTCTTGATTGCCCCTAACTGCTTTTGCCTGCCAGTCTTATCACCCCCTAACCACTCCCCTGCCAGCCTCATTGATGCCCAACTGCTCCTCTCCCAGCCCGATTGCTCCTAACTGCCCTCCCCTGCCAGCCTGGTCACCCGTAACTGCCATCCCCTGCCGGCCTGGTCCCCCCCAAACTGCCCTCTCCTGCAGGCCTGGTTCCCCCCAACTGCCCTCCCCTGCTGACGCGGTCACCCCTAACTGCCCTCCCCTGCCAGCCTCATCACCCCAAACTGCTCTCCCCTGCTGGTCTGGTCCCCCCACAACTGCCATCCCCTACAGCCCTCGTCCCACCCCAACTGCCCTCCCCTGCAGGCCTGGTCCCCTTCAACTGCTCTCCCCTACAGGCCTGGGTTCCCCCCAACTGCCCTTCCCTGCAGGCCTGGTCACCCCCAACTTCCCTCCTCTGCCAGCCTGATCACCCACAACTGCCCTACTCTGCTGGCCATCTTGTGGTGGCCATCTTGTGTCCACATGGGGGCAGCCATTTTTGACCACATTGGGGCAGCCATCTTGTGTGTTGGAGTGACAGTCAATTTGCATATTACTCTTTTATTAGATAGGATTCTTGGTATTCAAAGATGCCACACATTGTTAATAATCTATTTTACCTATACTTTTAACACAATATACTTAAAAGCACCTTACTACTGTATTTCTCAGTACATTTCAAAAAGAATTATGAAAGATGGTACATCTGCCTGCTGGATAGTCATATTCGCTGACAATAAGAATTGGTCCATTTAAATTTTTAAGGAGCTAGAACAATCTCAAAGAAAATGTAAAGTCAATAGCTTGCGTATTTTTTATAGAACATAATAGCTAAGCCAAGTATTAGAGATGAAAGTTAGAGATCAAAATAGACACAGAATATAGTGATTTCTCTTTTGGTGTTAGATATTCTTTCTTAAGTGGAAGGGATGTGTTCTAGCCAAGTTTTTGGTAAAATGAATTTATGTTAAGTGAAACTTCTATTCCAATGGACTTCCAATAGGAAATTAAAAATTAATTCTGCTGGTTATAAAACAAATTCTTATTGACTTCTGGATATATTAAAGTAATCCTGCAGAATGCAAGAGATGTTTGAAAGTTGCATTTATAGATGCAAAATTATTATTTTTTGGTAATGAATCAGTGGCTTTGTTGTACATATCATACAGTATCTGAGTTTCTAGACAATAAGGAGAGGTAAGTTGAATTTTAATATCTTCCTTTATAAATATATACCCTCGAATTGAGTTTACAATTATATATGTTGTGCAAGACAATAATAATGCCCTAAACTCGAATAAGTCAGGAAAAGAAAAAAATACTGATTAAAAATAAAATAAGTTGCCAGTGCGTCTCGTAATGTTAAATGGTTTCCCAATATGCTGCCCAAATAAAGCAGTCTCAGCCTCCAGTCACCTTAGCTATATTCATATTACAACATTGACATCATTTCTGCACTCTTCAGGTCACTTGAACTTATTGACCCCTTTAAGGTATCTCCCGAGAGCATCCATGACTTTTCACAGTTGACTCGAAAGGGAGACAAGTGAAGTATTCTAAAATACTCCCTCCTTGCTGAATTAGGGAAGTTTTAGGAAATATGTGCTAGGAGTAATAGTTTCCTGGCAACTGTCTGCTAACCATTAGCATACTAGTGGATGGTGCCCTTGTTGAGGGTTTTTCTCCCACATAAAGACTTGTTAATTGACTTTCAGTTGTATGATTATTAGGACATATTAACAAAATGACGTTTTCAAGCTTGACAGTAGATTATCATGATGGTGAGGCTAGCAAAATATTGAGTATTAGATAGCTTCAACAGGTTTGGTATGAAGTTAGTGTGTATATTAGTTATATGCATTTATTAGTTAATGCTGCTTTCAGGAAAATTAGTAAAGTTAGATATTAGTCAGTTGTTAATGTATTATCTTAACTAATGCAAATGATGCTAGAATCTTCAGCTGAGCATAATGTCTTTGAATAATTTACTAACATTTAGTAGTGGCACTTTTGAAGGTAGAACTTGAGACTGTTTAATTTCCTGAAGCTTGCAATACCGTTTCATGAATCCTCATTGACCAAAGTGCATATGCATAAAATATGTTTGTAATTAGTTTAATATTTATCATTGTAAATTATGGGCATAATATAAAAAGTCAAGAAGCAGTACAGTGCCTGTAATAGAAAAGGGAAGTTCCAGGAAGCATCCCTTCACATAAACCACTTCTTTTATCACTTAATTTTTATATTTCACATTTCTAATATTTTTTTGTCAATCCTCATTGGAGGATATTTTTTCCATTGAATTTTAGAGAGAGTGGAAGGGAGGGAGGGGGAGAGAGAGATTGAGAGAAAGAGAGAAACATGGATGAATTGATGAGAGAGACACATTGATTGGTTGCCTCTAGCACATACCCCAATAACCAGGGTCTGGGACTGAACCTGCAACCCAGGCCTGAACAGGAATCAAACCTATGACCCTTTAGTGTGTGGGGTGACACTCTAACCACTGAGAAACACTGACCAGGGCTCTAATATTTTTAATTATTTGTTTGTATTTCTCACTTGTATATATTATTTATTGACTTTCTTTTTAACGGTAGATAACAATTGAATTCTCTTACTCTGCTTCCTTTTTCTTTTAATTTTATCCATATGATATAATTCAATTTTAGTTAAATTAATATTCAGTGGTTGTGTTTGTTAGATTATGTAAATATTGTCCAGAATTGAGCCACATAAGATCTATAATTACATATTGTTGTACAATTTTTAATGTCTCAGCATTAAATTTTCATGTTCTTATTGGCTTATCAATTTAATTTTAATATTAAGTATGCCAGATCTGTAAAAGTCCTTTTAATACTATTTTTCCAAACATTTGAAATCTATAAACTAATTTATCATTTAAAAATATTTTTCTCACAAAGGTTTCTTTCTACAATCCTTTGTAGTCCTGACCCAGGCTGGACCTGTAGCTCTCTAAGATGGCATTAGAGCTTTCATAATGACTTCCCTTCCCTTCTCTTCTCTGCTGTACTGAGCCCCAATTTTTTTTTTTGAGTGCCTACTCTTCTCTATTTTTAGATTGCTTCCTCCTTCTGTGGAGCCCATTTGTGGTTGGTAAAATTCTTCAATGCCTCCCAAGATTCCTGGTCTCTTGTTCTAGTTATTCAATCAACTATTAATCTAGGTATTGCTGTAAAGGGATTTTTCAGATATAATTTAGGGCCCAAATCAGTTGATCTTAATATAGTTTTTGTGGAAGGAGCCATCACCCAACCTGCTGTTCCTCTCCATTTCTAGAGAGGAACATTTTCCTTTAAGGAATTTGAGGGCTGAGCTTTCATTTGGCCCGAATTCTTCTTTCTTATTAGGGGAAATATTCCCCCCATTCTGGGCACACAGTGAACTTCCTTAGATCTCTTAAGTGTTTGCTTCATAAGGCCCCTGGATGGCTCCACCAGTATATACAACCTTCATGGGAAGAGAACATGTTCTTCTGTAACATGAAGGGGGTGTGTAGTCCATCACCCTGCATTGGCTATTAGGAGGGACCATCTAGCCATAGGAAACCAACACACACTACCGATGCTAACCTTGCACCATCTCTTTTCTTGTGTATAAGGAAAACCTTGTTCCAACCAGTGCCTTGTGTGTTGAGTCCTCCTTGGAAACTCTGAACCATAAGGTGCAGTGGGCTGAGGTCTGCAATTTCTTCCTATTCATAATGGGCACTGTGATGATCTATGTTGTCCTCCATGGTGGGAATCATAATTTGGGATTAGTAGCTGGAGCTTCCTGTTCAACATAGGAAGATTATCTGGGTGGGCTAGACCTAATCCCAAGAATCCTTAAAAATCAGAGAATTTTCTTCAGCTGATTGTAGATGGGAAATGAGAGGTAAGTATAAACAGGATTTAAGTCACTGGTTTGAAGGTGGAGGGGATCACTAGCCAAGGAATGTGGACAGCCTCTAAGGATGAGTCCCTGGCTAACAATGAGCAAAAAAGGGGGCATCAGACCTACAATAACAAGAAACTGATTTTTGCTAACAGCCTCAATTAGCTTGAAAGTGATTTATCCCCCAAAACTTTCAGATAAGAGATCAGTCTGGCTGAAACCTTGATTTCAGTCTCATGAGACCCTAATCAAAGAATACTGCTAACCCCAACCCACCACAGCTCAGACTTCTCACCTACAGAAATTTGAGATAATAAACACAAGTTGTTTTAAGTTTATAAGTTTGTGGTAGTTTGTTTTGCAAAAATATGAAACCAAAACAACACCCGTCATCAGTTCCTGAAAAATGTATGTCTTAAGTTCCTAAAATAAATTTGGTATCATGTTTACTATTTTAATTTTGTCAACATATTTTATCTTTGAATATCAGAATACAGCTAATATTACATTTTAAAATGGATTTCTTAGATGTATGGGTGGTGAATACTTTTTTAGTCACCTAGAATATTGTGATATTGTCTTCACAGTGTTGATTCAACCAAAGGTTAAATGCTATTAAATTCACTAAACATTAAATCTGGAAAAAATTATGGCAGGAGCATGTAGAACTGTGTTTTAATTTTTGTATAATGCAACTAAGTTCAATCAACTTTTATAAGTACCCATTACATTCTAGACACTATACTTTGTGCTGTGTGGATACATAGATGAACAGGAATGAGTGTGGACTCTAGTGAACAAAATCACTCTCCTTCTTTTTTTGGTGTTTGAATAATTAAACAACATTTATTCAAGAATGAGGAATGGGTTATATACATGTACCCCTCTTACTGTACAAGTAGTTGAACAGTGAAACAATTAGTCAACTAACTTACTGCTTTAACTCTGTGGTGCTAAAAATCAATTCAATTTTTTTTTTCTTACTGAATGACTTTGTTAGTGAAAGTTAGCAGTTATGTTATGGCTTCTGTTTGATAGAAATTAATGTAAAACATAATAGTCCACTGAAAAATCAACCTCAGATAACAAATCTATTGAAAAAAAATGCCACTGTGTAATTTAAAGTTGGAAATGATATTTCATAAACAAATGTGTGAGTCTTCTTAGTCTCCCAAAACTCTAAATGGAAAAGTTATAGAACCACTTTTTTATATTCTGCACAATTGCAGATCTGCACCATGAATGGTAATGCATGTTTTAAAGTATGAGTAAGCTTGATTATGTAGCCCTGGATATATAATGGAACAGACGGCTAATGCTTAGGCTGATTCTGCCCTAAGTAAAATCCATCTGTTTACTACTCAGACAGCATGCAATTCAGCTTTGTTTGAGAAGAACAAACTTTATACTTGAAGTTATTTTCTTTCCAGTAATAGAAAGGAATGTAAGGCTTTTGCATTTTTTAAAGATGGGCTTCCTAGCAAATTCCAAGTATATACTATCTCTCAAATTTGGTAAACCCAAAAATGCCACATGATGGGGATGCCTGCAACACTAGTCTATAATCACATACATAGAGATCCTGGAGGCCCTCACAGAAAAGCAACTGATTATTGATTTCATGTAAAAGGAATCAAGGTTCCATTTTTAATTTTTTGAGGAAGCTCCATACTGTTTTCCAAAGTGGCTGCACCAGTCTGCATTCCCACCAGCAGTGAACGAGGGTTCCTTTTTCTCCACATCCTCGCCAGCACTTGTTTGTTGATTTGTTGATGATAGCCATTCTGACAGGTGTGAGATGGTACCTCATTGTTGTTTTGATTTGCATCTTTCAGATGATTAGTGACTTTGAGCATGTTTGCATATGTCTCTCTGCCTTCTTTATGTCTTTTTTTGAAATGTATCTATTTAGGTCCTTTGCCCATTTTTGATTGGATTGTTTATTTTCCTTTTGTTAAGTTGTATGAGTTCCCTATAAATTTTGGAGATTAAACCCTTATCAGAGATAAGATTGGCAAATATGTTCCATTTGACCCAGTAATCCCACTTCTAGGAATATATCCCAAGAAATCAGAAAGGATGTATATGCACCCCTATGTTCATAGCAGCACAATGTACAATAGCTAAGATTTGGAAACAGCCTAAGTGCCCATCAGCAGCTGAGTGGATTAGAAAACTGTGGTACATCTATACAATGGAATACTACGCTGCTGTAAAAAAGAAGGAATTCTCACCATTTGCAACAGCATGGATGGAACTGGAGAACATTATGCTAAGCAAAATAAGCCAGTCAGAGAAAGATAAATATCACATGACCTCACTCATTTGTGGAATATAATGAACAATATAAACTAATGAACAAAAATAGAGCCAGAAGCATCCAACAGATCATCCAACCTAAGAGGGAAGGCGGGGCGGGAGGGGGGGCGGTAAGATGTCAACCAAAGGACTTGTATGCATGCATATGAGCATAACCAATGGACACAGACTGTAGGGGATGAGGGCATGTGCTGTGGGGTGGGAGCAGCCAGGGAGGAGAGGTCAATGGGGGAAAAAGGAGACTCATGTAATACTTTAAGCAATAAATAATTAATAAAATAAAAGGAATAAAGGTTAATAAAGGGAAATTTATATTAGATGTTTCTTTAAAAGTTCAAAGATTACCGACTATATAAAAGTGTTAAATATAGCTTTGAAAATGCCACTTTTGGAAATATTGTCCTGACACACACATTATTTCTGAAGAGATTGCTGTATTGGTATTATTTTTGATATCTTCCAAAGGATATTTGGACTAACCTTGATCATCTCTTTGGGATTTCCCAAACACTCTGCACCAAAAGTCTTATTTCTTCTGCCTATACAAACTTCTACACAGTCTAATCATTCTCTGAAACCAAGATCAAACAATGTGTCATTTGTGAAACTTTCTATAACTTCTCTTTTCTCTGTACCCTGACAACACTTTACTTGAACTTCTAATAGAGCAATTATTTCCTTTTACTTTATTGTTTTCAGGGTTGCATATTTCCCTCATACTTGTGAGATTTCAGGCTCCTTGAAAGGAGAGATTATGTATTAGCCACATCCAGGACTCTTCTTTAAGACTCATGAGGTGGAGACTCCCTAAATATCTTATTGAATTGAATCTTAAAAAATGAATTCATGTCATCTATGAGCAAGGGATTTACAATTAGTACATCTTGATTAAGAACATTTTGCTTCCTTAAAATGACTCAGGGAAGAGAAATGGAGGAGACCAAGAGTGTTCCTTAAAGAGTGCTAAATATAGCCACAGCCAAGCAACTCATAGGAGTGACAAGAAAATTTCTTGGACACTTAAGGCCAACAATAATAAACAGACAAACAGAAGAGAGGCACAAAGATTTAAAACACCTAGATTTTACATCTCTTTGAATTATTTTCTTAAATTTGTATATTATGTATTCCACACTAGAATATTATTCATATTGAAGAATATTATATGTGAAAATGCTTTGCAAATCCTAAAGTTTCATACAAATAAAGTTTATCATTATTATGTTACCTAACCCCAAACTGGCCTTGTTAGTATCTTTCTGACATTTCAACTATTTGTCCCAAGAAATATAATTTGCTTTGCTATATTCTGTCCCTTAAAGTATATGCTGTTTCATGAATACATGGTCCTAAAGAAGTAATTGACAGTCTCATCAGGAGACAGACTACAGAAATACCAATTTGAAGTGATGCCAAACTTAACAACTGGCTTGGTAATTTAGGATTTTGTGTTCACATAACTAAGTTTTCAGTACAATATTTATTACTATTTCTCAGTACTTAAAGAGAGATACCCTGTTTCAAGGAAATGTCATCAAAGTGTGAGATATAATTGAAATGATATATAATTTGTACCATAACAGAAAACAAATATCTTTTAGAAACAAGAAAAAAAAGCAGTGTACCTTGACCCATGTGGCTCAGTTGGTAGGAGCATAGTCCTGTACACCAATAATTGACATGCTCAATTCCAGTTGCGGCACATATGGAAGGCAACCAACCAACTGATGTTTCTTTCTTTCTCTCCCTTCCTCTCTTTAAAAAGTTAACTTAAATAAAACAAACGTAGTGCTTTTTTTAGTATTGCAGTTTAAAATAAGAGATGAAAGCCATTTAAAGATTTAGGGGAGGTGTATTTACAAACGAAATTCATACTCTTCCACTACTGCTTCTGTATTTTTCCAAAACACAATATATTTAGCCCTATGAAAAGAAACACTAGATTTAAAGTAGCTTATCATTAGAAATGTCTTTCAGGATACTTCCTTATAACTTGAAAAAATTACCCATTTGTGAACTGAGCCAAAAAAAGCAGATCAATCACTGATTGATGTGAAGAAAAGAGTAGCCCACATGGGAAAGGAAAAGACCTGGGAGAATCTGGTCTTTATACCACTTCTATACTCTGTTTCTGCGTTTATGATCCAAAGCCTATTAAAATTGCTTTATTATGAAATGAGATCATGACTGAATATCTACACAAGAGGAGAAAATGGAACTCTGAACAGCCATTGGCAATGCTGAACAGAGAACAGAGGATCAGACATTTTACCAGTCAGTTATGTTTTTTGTATGCCAAACTTTATTTCAAATTCTAGAGACACCATTAATAACTTATTGAATTCAATACAAGGAAATGTATCTCTGAAAAATATATGCACATTGCCTTTTATCAAGCATTGATAATTATATGACAAAAAGAATATTATATTTCAGATATTCCAGAAATGTCTCAACTTTGTAATTTATCTCATTATCAGATGATATGTCCCAATTTTTATTTGGCATATATAACTGAATAACTCAGCATTTCTCCTTTTCCACCTTTTAACTTATAAGAAATGCAATGCTCAAATCAGAACACAATCATGGTATTTAATCATAATGACTAACAATATCAAGGTCATTGCTTCCATTTAATTGATTTTGTTCTATCTTTATTTTTTAGCCTTCTGTTTTGCATTATATGTATCTTTAAAAACCACAAATCATTTCATTTTATTTTATTTATTTTATTTTATTTTATTTTGGCTAATTCTCACCTGCGGATATTTTTCCCATTGCTTTTCAGAGAGAGTAGATGGGAAAGAAGGAGTGGGGGAAGAGAGAGAGAAACATCTATGTGAGAGAGACACATCGACTAGTTGCCGCCCACACTCACCCTGACTGGGGTGGGGAGTGAACTGGCAACCCAGGGACATACATACCCTTGACCAGGAATCAAAGCTGTGATCCTGTGGTGCTCTGGCTGATGCTCTAACCACTTAGCAACACTGTCCAGGTCACAAATCATTTTTTGAGAAAATGGGACATAGTGATAAATAACTGATTTACAGAATTCTTTGGAAACTTTTCTGACCTCTTTTGTCCTTGTCTTAGACTATTTAATAGCAGCTCTGTACTTAGATAGATTTCATGATTTGTATTTAAATTTTAATCCTAGAATTTGCATTCTTAATTCATAATTCCTGGGAGAGCTGTGGAAGAAAGAGAACCTGTAAGTTCACTATGTTATTGTTCTATTTGATGATTTGTTATAATCAAAGAAGTATTTTCAAAAAGTTATTCCTGCCACTGAAATGAGGGTAAACTTTTGAGTAGATATTCAGTGGTGGGTTTAACTGGGTAGGAAATTTTTGTACAAATATATTTCTTTCATTGCTAATTTAAATTAACAAACATCCTTTTAAAAAATGTAACTGTCCCAGTGCAATGACTCATATTTTTAGCCCAGATGTCTTCTCTGAATGCAGAGGCCATGTTTATTGGCTTAATCAAAATATCTACGAGGATGTTTCCAAAATTCCTCATAGTTAACATTCTAGTCCCTGCCGTCATAATTTCTCACATGTAGTACTGCAGCAGCCTCCTAACTACTGCACACTCTAATTTCTTTCCATACAGCAGCAGGACTGATCTTTTTAAATTGCAAATCTAATCATATCCCATCATCATTCACAACCTTCTACAATTAAATAAATTCACATCGTTCTTTGGCTAACAGAAAAAAAAAATAACCCTTTCTCATGACCTACAAGTACCTAAATCCTGTGGTTTCCACTTACATTACTCTAGCTTCATTATCAACTCGGTTCCTCCATGATTAGTACTCTAGCTATACTGATCTTTTCTTACTGTTGTTTTTCTGAAACACTCTTCCCCTCCTCCTTCATATTCATTCTTTAGGTATCAAGTCAATCATCACATTCTTAAAAGTTTCCTTTCCCTGAGTTCAAGACTAGATAAAATATACTCATGACATCAGGTCCTTCTCTTTACTTATTTTATCAATATCTATCTCTCCCTAATAGATTTTAAGCCATAGTGTTGGGAGCTATGTCTATTTTTGTTCACTGAGGTATTTCCATGGTCAAGCCCAATGCCTGGTATGTAGGAGGCATTGAACGTTAACATTTGTTGGATGAATGGATAAGGGCTATCAGAAAGATGTCAAGTATTTATTTTGCAATGAGATTTAATACAATCTTATTGCTTTATTTTCAAAACCTGGCTTCAAAAACATTGACACTGAATGAAGGGGGAAAACATGTATAGGCTTAATTAGGAGGTCTGGATGAAACATGTAGCAGGCAAGAAGAGGCATTGTAAGGGACTGAATCCAAGAATATTCTATCCAGCAAGGCTATCATTTAAAATTGAATGAGAAATAAGGAGCTTCATAGACTAAAAAAGGCTAAGGGAGTTTATCACTACCAAGCCAGCAATGCAAGAAATGCTAAAGGGACTGGTGTAAAAAGAAGAAATAAAAAGGTAAGAAGGAACACAGGCACAAAAAATAAAAATGGCTACAAAAAAGTACCTACCAATAATAACTTTAAACATAAACAGACCAAATGCTCTAATCAAAAGACATCAAGTGGCTGAATAAATAAAAAAAGCAAGACCCATATATATGCTGTCTACAAGAGACCCACCTCAGAAAAAGGTACTCTCACAGACCGAAAGTGAAGAGATGGAAAAACATCTTTCAGGCAAATGGAAATGAAAAAAAAAAAAAAAGCAGGGGTAGCAGTACTTATATCTGACAAAATAGACATCAAAGTAAAGGCCATAAGAAGGGATAAGAAAGGCCACTTCATAATAATAAAGGGACAAATACAACAAGAGGATATAACCCTGGTAAACATATATGCACCCAATGCAGGAGCACCCAAATACATTAAAAAAAAAAACACACAAAAAAAACTCCTGGAAGATATCAAGGGAGAGATTGACAACAACACAATCACAGTAGGGGACTTTAATACACCACTGATATCACTGGATAAATCCTCTAGACAAAAAATCAGCAAAGAAACAGCAATTCTAAATGACTCATTAGATCAGATGGACCTAATTGACATCTTCAGAGCATTTCACCCCAAAGCCATGGAATATACATTCTTCTCAAGTGCACATGAGACATTCTCAAAAATAGACCACATATTGGGTCACAAGAAAAGTCTTCCCAACTTCAAGAAGATTGAAATCATATCAAGCATTTTCTCAGACCACAATGGCATAATATTAGAAATAAACCACAATAAAAACATTCCAAAAATTCAAAAAATTGGAAGATGAATAGCATGATATTAAACAATGATTGGAGATGAGATCAAAGAAGAAATTAAAAACATTTTGGAGACTAATGACAATAAAAACACAACAATCCAAAACATATGGGACACGATGAAAGCAGTAGTCCTGAGAGGGAAGTTTATAGCTCTACAAGCCTACCTCAAAAAACAAGAAAAAATGGTAATAAATCATCTAACTCTACAACTCAAAGAACTAGAAAGAAAGCAACAAGAAAAGTCCACAATGAGCAGAAGGAAGGAAATAATAAAGATCAGACAGAAATTAATGGCATAGAGACCAAACAAACAATACAAAAGATCAATGAAACCAACAGCTGATTCTTTGAAAGGATAAACAAGATTGATGAACCTCTAGCCAGGTTCACCAAGAAGCAAAGAGAGAGGACCCAAATCAACAAAATCAGAAATGAAAGAGGCAAAATAACAACAGACTCCACAGAAATACAAAAGATTGCCCTGACCGGTTTGGCTCAGTGGATAGAGTGTCGGCCTGTGGATTGAAGGGTCCCAGGTTTGATTCTGGTCAAGGGCATGTACCTTGGTTGAGGGCATATCCCCAGTGGGGAGTGTGCAGGAGGAAGCTGATGGATGTTTCTCTCTCATCGATGTTTCTGACTCTCTATCCCTCTCCGTTCCTCTCTGTAAAAAATCAATAAAATATATTAAAAAAAAGAAAGAAATACAAAAGATTGTTAAAAAATGCTATGAACAACTCTATTCTAACAAGCTAGACAACCTGGAGGAAATGGACATATTCCTAGAAAAATACAAACTTCCAAAACTCACTCAGGAAGATTCTAAAATTTTCAATAGGTTGATAACTATGGAAGAAATTGAAGTAGTCATCAAAAAGCTTCTAGCAAACAAAAGCTCGGTGCCAGACTGCTTCACAGAGGAGTTTTACCAAACATTCAAGGAAGAACTAAAACCTATTCTCCTCAGACTATTCCAGAAAATTCAAGAGGAAGGAACACTTCCAAGCTCCTTCTATGACGCCAGCATCACCCCAATACCAAAACCAGATAAAGATAACACAATTAAAGAGAATTACAGGCCAATATCTCTCATGAACATAGATGCCAAAATATTCAACAAAACTCTAGCAAATCAGATCCAGCAGTACATCAGAAAGATCATACACCATGACCAAGTAGGATTTATCCCAGGAATGCAAGGATGGTACAATATACGCAAATCAATAAACGTGATACATCACATAAACAAATTGAAAGATAAAGATCACTTAGTCATATCAATTGATGCAGAAAAAGCATTTGACAAAATCCAACACCCTTTCTTGATAAAAAAAAAAACAAAAACACACAACTCTCAGCAAAGTGGGAATAGAAGGATCATACCTCAACATAATAAAAGCCATATATGACAAACCCACAGCCAACATCATGCTCAATGGGCAAAAACTAAAACCATTTCCCCTAAAAACAGGAACAAGACAGGGATGCCCACTCTCACCACTCCTGTTCGACATAGTACTGGAAGTACTAGCCATTTTGATCAGACAAGAAGAAATAAAAGGCATCCAAATTGGAAAAGAAGTAATACTGTTCTTATTTGCAGATGACATGATACTGTACATAGAAAACCCTAAAGACTCCATCAAAAAATTATTAGACTTAATAAATGAATTCGGCAATGTAGCAGGATACAAAATGAATGCCATGAAATCCATGGCATTTTTATACACCAATAATGAACTTACAGAAAGAGAGACTAATAAAGCAATCCCATTTACCATTGCACCAAAAAAATTAAGATACCTAGGAATAAACTTAACTAAGGAGGTAAAAGACCTATACGACAAAAACTACAGGACACTGAACAAAAAGATAGAGGAAAACATAAACAGATGGAAGAACATACCATGTTCATTGATTGGTAGAATCAACATCATCAAAATATCCATATACCCAAAGCAATCTATAAATTCAATGCACTTCCCATTAAAATACCAATGGCATATTTCACAGATCTAGAACAAACTTTCCAAAAATGCATCTGGAATAAAAAAAGACCCCGAATAGCTGCAGTAATCCTGAGAAAGAAGAACAAAGTAGGTGGGATCTCAGTATCAGACATCAAGCTGTATTACAAAGCCACTGTTCTCAAAAATGCCTGGTACTGTCACAAGAACAGACATAGAGATCAATGGAATAGAATAGAGAACCCAGAAATCGACCCAAACTACTATGCTCAATTAATATTTGACAAAGGAGGCATGAACATACAATGGAGTCAAAACATTCTCTTCAATAAATGGTGTTGGGAAAATTAGACAGATACATGCAAAAAAATGAAACTAGACCACCAACTTACACCATACACAAAAATAAACTCAAAATGGATCAAGGACTTAAACATAAGATGGGAAACCATAAAAATACTAGAGGAATCTTCAGGCAGTGAAATCTCAGACATATACCGAAGTAATTTCTTCACTGACACTGCTCCTAGGGCAATGGAAACTAAAGAGAAAATAAACAAATGGGACTACAGCAAAATACAAAAGCTTTTTGCACAGCAAAGGAAACCATCAACAAAACAGCAAGAAAGCCAACTGCATGGAAGAACATATTTGCCAATGATATCAACGATAAGGGTTTAATCTCCAACATTAACAGGGAACTCATACAACTTAATAAAAGGAAGTTAAACAACCCAATCAAAAAATGGGCAACTGGACCGAGGGGACCCAAGATGGCGGCGGAGGTGAACGGCTGATCTGTTGCCACGCATGGCAGTTTCGGAAATACAACTAAAAGATGGACTGGTGAGCGTGGCGACTCCTGCTCGCGTCTCCCCAGGCCTGGCGGCTGCTCCTCTCAGTCAGCACCTCAGCCGGAGCCATGAGCTTGTGGGCGGCCGCGGAAGCTGCTGTGGCAGCGGCCACGGACTCGGCGCAGTGGCTCTCGGTGTAGTACGAAACCATCTTTCTGCAGGAGGGGCTCATCTGCGTCACCGACCTGACCGAGCTGCCCAGTGAGATCCTCGGGGCCCCGGAGGCCGCCGACACTGACTTGGAGGATTTTTAGGAATTCCAGTCTTACATTCAAGTCCTTTAGCCATTTTGAGAGAGGAAAACCAAGAAGGCAGCAAAGTTAAACAAATGAACTGCGCTGCGCACAGCAATTTCAAAAATATAACTGGAGGACAGAGCGTCTGCCACCCAGAACCACAGGAGAGCTGGATGAATGGTGGATTTACAGCTAAGAGGGAAGAGGAAAGAGCGAACTCGGAAGGGATAAGGTGTGGAGGCGCATGGGTCGGGCTGGTGGCGGGGGAAGGGTCGTGGGACTTTTTTTCCAACCCTAGGGGAGATTAGCTCCCCATCACCCTGAAATCCAGCTTCTGGGGACTCTCGGGAGGCCCAGACGCCTGTGGGGAGAGGCTGGACTCTTGGCCTTCGTGTCGGAGAGTGGGAGTAACTGCCTTGTGGAGGTGCGCCAATCAATCAGTGTTTGCTGCGCTGGAGTGCGGAACAAGGGGGCTTAGAAACGTGGAAAGCAGAAAAAGCAGACTTGCAGCCATTGTGGTTCGCCATGCCATGGCCTGGTGGCACCCTGAGACCCCGCCCCGCCCTGAGACCCGCCTCGCCCTGGGACCTGCCCCACACATCTTGCAGGCCCACCTGGGCTCCAAGCAGCGGCTTTTGCATGTGGGTGGCCTGCCCTGTGGCAGCTTGACCAGATATACTGCGATTTTAGTCAGACTGCTCCAGGGCCGCTCAGACAGGAGGAGGAAACTGCAGTTTTTGCTGTAATCCCTGCTGAGTGGCCTCAGGCAGTAGCTGACCTACACTCCATTGGAGACCCAGAAATGAGGGCATCTAGTGGTCGGTGTGAGATGACACCAGATTTCAACCACTCGCATAAGGGACACATTCAAGAGGCAGACTCAGTGAGCGCCAAAGCCTTGCTGCACCAAGACCCGGCCCATAAACGTGTCTCCTGCACAGCAACTCTTCCTTTATAGACACAGAGGGTCCTCACGGCCAATTGGCCTGGAGGACAATTCCTCCCAGTGACACCAACAACAATCAAGACTTAACTATACAAAGGTGGACCACGATGGAGGCAAAGGGCGGAAGCCTGATTGTTGCCTACCACAACAATTTTGAGACTACAACGGGAGAGCAGAGCAGACACCATCCAGCACCACCGGCGACCCAAAGACCACACTTTAAGAACTACGGCTCAGGCGACACAATGGCGGCCTGGAATGTGCTTGGCGCAGTTCCCCCGGCGGTCTCCGGCTGAGGGGATGGCTCCACTCGCTGCCGAGCATGGACAGACGAGCCCCTGGGAGACATGGGGTGGGAGACTCCGCACTTGCTGACCTCCGAGGCCTTCAAGAATATCAACATCCCGGAAGTGGCCAGGTGCGCACGCTCGGCAACCGGCCACCGCTGCAGACCCAAGGGCCGACACAGCGACACCGGACCAGCCAGCTGCAACGCACCTGGCATACCGGAGCTTTGCCGAGCCCGCCGCCCAAGGAGTTCTGCGGCAGCCGCCCTGGAGCTCTGAGAAAATGACCGAAGGAATTGCTGAGAGGGAATTGACCAACAGGAATTGGGATCAAGAAAACAAAACTCCGCTGGGACCCGGAACCGGGTGAGGCCGCGCGCCCCTGGGTCCGGGTGAGGCTGGGAACTGGGTCAGGGTGAGGCTGGGTCCCGGGTCTGGGCGAGGCCACATGCCCCTGGATCCGGGTAAGGCCGCACGCTCCAGGGTCCGAGTGAGGCTGGGTCCAGGGTATGGGTGGGGCTGCCCCCTTGGGTCCGGGTGAGGCTATGCGACCCTAGGACCAGGTAGGGCTGGATCCTGTGTCCGGGTGGGGCCGTGCACCCCTTGACCCGGGTGAGGCCATACGCCCTTGGGTCCGGGAGAGGCTGGGTCCCAGGCCCAGGTGAGGACACGTTCCCCTGGGTCTGGGTGAGGCCACGCGCCTCTGGGTCCGGGTGAAGCTGGATCCCGGGTCTGGGTGAGGCCGTGCGCCCCTGGATCTGGGTGAGGCTGGGTCCCCAGTCCGGGTGAGGCCACATGCCCCTGGGTCTGGGAGAGGCTAAGCGCCCCTGGGTCCGGGTGAGGCCTCATGCCTCTGGGTCCGGGTGAAGCTGGATCCCGGGTCTGGGTGAGGCCGTGTGCCCCTGGATCTGGGTGAGGCTGGGTCCCCAGTCCGGGTGAGGCCACATGCCCCTGGGTCTGGGAGAGGCCAAGCACCCCTGGGTCCGGGTGAGGCCTCATGCCTCTGGGTCCGGGTGAAGCTGGATCCCGGGTCTGGGTGAGGCTATGTGCCCCTGGATATGGGTGAGGCTGGGTCCCCGGTCCGGGTAAGGACCCGCGCACCTAGGTCCGGGTGAGGCCACGCGCCCCTGGGTCCGGGTGAAGCTGGATCCCAGGTCCGGGTGAGGCCATGTGCCCCTGGATCTGGGTGAGGCTGGGTCCCCGGTCCGGGTAAGGACCCGCGCACCTAGGTCCGGGTGAGGCCACGCGCCCCTGGGTCCGGGTGAAGCTGGATCCCAGGTCCGGGTGAGGCCATGTGCCCCTGGATCTGGGTGAGGCTGGGTCCCCGGTCCGGGTGAGGCCACACGCCCCTGGGTCTGGGAGAGGCCACGCGCCCCTGGGTCCGGTTGAAGCTGAATCCTGGGTCCGGGCGAGGCCATGTGCCCCTGGATTTGGGTGAGGCTGGGTCCCGGGCCAGGGTGAGGCCATGAGCCTCTGGGTCCGGGTGAGGTCACACGCCGCTGGGTCTTTGAGAGGCCATGTGCCCCTGGGTCCGGGTGAGGCCACGCGCCCCTGGGTCCGGGTGAGGCCATGTGCCCCTGGGTCTGGGTGAGGCCACGCACCCCTGGGTCCGGGTGAAGCTGTATCCCGGGTCCGGGTGAGGCCGAGTGCCTCTGGGTCTGGGTGAGGCTGGGTCCCGGGTCCGGGTGAGGCCGCGCACACCTAGGTCCGGGTGAGGCCATGCGCCCCTGGGTCTGGGAGAGGCCACGTGCCCCTGGGTCCGGGTGAGGCCACGTGCCCCTGGGTCCGGGAGAAGCTGGTTCCCGGGTCCGCGTGAGGCCGTGTGCCCCTGGATCCGGGTGAGGCTGGGTCCCAGGTCTGGGTGAGGCCGCGCGCACCTGGGTCCAGGTGAGGCCACACGCCCCCTGGGTCCGGGTGAGGCCGCGTGCCCCTGAGTCCGGGTGAAGCCGTGCCCCTGGGTCCGGCCGAGACCAAACCAGAGGGAGTCGGACCTGCATTACCACCATTTGTCCACCATCCAGAACTGAGGGGTCAGTGCCGACATGTACACATAAGGAACTGGTGGACATTGATATTGGGTCTCAAAAGAACTGTTGGTCCAGAAAGAAACTCACTACAGACTGATTCATTTGCCTGTCAGCATAACTATTATTGCTCATCTCACATTCAGTTCTTATAAGTATATCTCTAGTGACACATGATTTCGCTCATCTAGGGGAAATGATGAACAACATTGACTGATGAACAAGAACAGACCCAGAAACAAGGAGGCATCGATCGGACTATCGGGCCTCAGAGGGAGGATAAGGGAGGGTGGGGGTAGGGGATAGAGATCAACCAAAGGACTTGTGTGCATGCATATGAGCCTAACCAATGGTTAAGTTCAACAGGGGGTTGGGGCATCCGTGAGGAGGGGTGTGGGATGGGAATGGGGGGATGAGGACAAATATGTGACACCTTAATCAATAAAGAAATTAAAAAACAAAAAACAAAACAAAAAATGGGCAACTGACCTAAATAGATACTTTTCAAAAAAAGACAGAAGGAAGGCCAAGAGACATGTGAAAACCTGCTCAAAGTCACTAATCAAACTAGAGATGCAAATCAAAACAACAATTCGGTACCATCTCACACCTGTCAGAATGGCAATCATCAACAAATCAACAAATGACAGGGGCTGGCTAGGATGCAGAGAAAAAGGAACCCTCATGCACTGCTGGTGGGAATGCAGACTGGTTCAGCCATTATGGAGAACAATATGGAGTTTCCTCAAAAAACTAAAATTAGAACTCCCATTTGACCCAGTGATCCCACTTCTAGGAATGTATCCCAAGAAAGTAGAAACACCAATCAGAAAGGATATATGCACCCCTATGTTCATAGCAGCACAATTCACCATAGCTATGATTTAGAAACAGCCTAAGTGCCCATCAGCAGATGAGTGGATTAAAAAAACTGTGGTATATCTACACAATGGAATACTATGCTGCGGTCAAAAAAAGTTCTTACCATTTGCAACAACATGGATGGAGCTGGAGAGCATTATGCTAAGTTAAATAAAGCCAGTCAGAGAACAATAAATATCACATGATCTCACTCATTTATGGAAAATAATGAACAACATAAACTGATGAACAAAAACAGATCCAGAGACAGAGAAACATCAATCAGAATATCAAACCTCAGGGAAGGTAGGGAAAGGTAGAGGTAAGGGGGAGAAATCAACCAAAGGACTTATATACATGCATATAAGCCTAGTCAATGGACACAGACAACAGAGGGGTAAGGGCATGTATGGAGGTGTTGCGGGGTAATGGGGGAATAAGAACACATATATAATACCATCCTATCTAATAAAAGAGTAGTATGCAAATTGACCATCACTCCAACACACAAGATGGCTGCCTCCATGTGGACACTAGATGGCTGCCACAAGTGGCCAGCAGGGGAGGGCAGTTGGGAGGGACCAGGCCTGCAAGGGCGGGCAGTTGGGGGCAATCATGCCTGCAGGGGAGGGCAGTTAGGGTTGACCAGGCCGGCAGATGAGGGAAGTTGGGGGTGCCCAGGCCTGTAGGGAAGGGCAGTTAGGGGTTACCAGGTTGGCAGAGGAGGGAAGTTGGGGGTGACCACGCCTGTAGGGAAGGGCAGTTGGAGGGGACCCAGGCCTGCAGGGGAGAGCAGTTGGGGGGGGGACCAGGCCTGCAGGGGAGGGCAGTTAGGGGCAAACAGGCTGGCATGGCAGCAGTTAGGTATCAATCAGGCTGGCAGGGGAGTGGTTAGGGGGTGATCAGACTGGCAGGCAGAAGTACTTAGGGGCAATCAGCAAGGCAAGCAGGCAAGCAGTTGGGAGCCAGCAGTCCTGGATTGTGAGAGGGATGTCCGACTGCCTGTTTAGGTTCGATCTTACTGGGATTGGGCCTACATGGGCAGTCGGATATCCCTTGAGGGGTCCCTGATTGGAGAGGGTGCAGGCTGGGTTAATGGACACACCCCCCATGCACGAATTTCATGCACCAGGCCTCTAGTCTATAATAAAAGAATAATATGCTAATTAGACTGGATGTCCTTCCACATGACCTCCTGCATGAAGCCAGAGCTGTGAGGGAAGCACCCTCTTGCAACCATTGTTACATCTAAACGTATTAAGTACAAACTTCCCTCTGGGTGCCAGAGGGAAACCAGTGCCAGCAGCCGGGTGAAGGAAGGCCTACTCTTGCATGAATTTCATGCATCGGGCCTCTAGTAATAAATAAAGAAATTAAAAAAATAATAAATTTTAAAAATAAAAAAATAAAATGATGCCTGACACACACACACACACACACACACACACACACACACACACGCACGCACACACACAAAGAAGGGACATTGTATAATTCCAGTACAATCTGATAGGTGCTAGGCAACTTGAAGGTAGAGAAACCCAAAAGCACATTCCACCTTTTGTTAACTGCATGGAGACATGGCTCCTTTATTGAGGCTGGCAGTATAATTTTGTCCTTTAATAGCCATATGGAATGTTTAAACTATTGAGTACTTTGCAGCAGTTTTCTGTACAAGTTATTGGTCCCAGTCATCAGTGAGCAAGTAAAGAACTATTTGCTTCTGTCTTAAAATATAATTTTTGAAATGAGAATTTTAGAAACTGAATGTGTTTTGTGAATATAGACAGAGCCTGGCTGAAGTTCTAAGACAGTGGAACTCTAATGCTCCTTGAAGATGAATTGCCATTTTCTACAGAGAATTTAAATGTATGGGGATTAAAATATGCTGTGTTGGAGGTTAAAGCAATCTCCTTAGAAAGCCACCAAGGGAATGAACAATTAATGATGAAAATGACTAAATCCAGACCCCTGGATTACTGGGTGCTCCTCTTGAGGCTAGTCAAGGTAGAAATGAATTGTGAAGACAAAAAACAAAACAAAACAAAACACAAGAGATTACATAGGCTATATTAAGATAATGTGAAGGGGGATCCTTTTGAATAATAGGATCTTTTATTTATTCATTTCTTAACTGGTGGCTTTACATTCTTTTGAAGTAATCTGCTTTAATCTGTCATCATTAACTAAGAGAAATGGTCCTATCATATCACTAAGTGGGAATTGTGAAGAATTGACAATCTTAGAATTGAATGCAAATATGCATACTGATATTAATTTAATTCTATTATGGTTCTTCTTGAGGTAGTAGCAATTATTATCAATTAAGAGAGAAAGTGACTTAAAACATTCAAGTATTCTGGGACTTTTTGAAGACTGTGAGTTGTTCTAAAGGTTGGTTATATTGATAAAGAAGTTGGTAACACATTTCCAATTGACTGTAAAAATCTTGTGGAAGATTCTAATTAAAATGGGGATATTAAGTTGAGGTGTAATTTTGAAAATTACTCTTATCAAAACATCATACTTAATACGGCACCTTTGTAAAGTGTGGTTTAAATATTGAAGTGGAAATAATTACTTTTATCATTTGAAATATTTTTATTTTTCATTTATTCCTTTAAACTGAAATAAGTACAGCAATTAGGTGACATTTAAAGCTATAACATGATAAAAATATTTCCTGTCTTTGAAACTGAATCTTAGATGGTTTATAGTCTTTTAAGCAGTGTTTTCTCTTCTAACTCTTATTTGTACAAATATCTAAGTAGACAGTATTAGAGGAGATATCTTTGAGAAATATTATTATCTAGTATCAGTTTTGAGACATGACTAGCAACAGAAATGAACATTCAATTATAGGATATCTGATTATGGGAAGACAGGTGAACTCCCTAAAATTAATAATATTAGTTTCAAAAGAGAGATCACTAAAGTTTAGAATCTGTTAAGGAATAATTCTACTCAAACTTTGAATCTTTGAAGAATAATTTTCCCTTTGTTCTAGCTAGAATGGTATAATTTAGCAGATTCTTTTTGGATGCCAAATATGACAAGAGGAGGTGCTGACCTGGCATGCTTTGGATAGCCAGAGTAAAACAAAAGGCCCTGAACACCTTACCAGGTAGCCAGGATAATAAGCCCTGGCTACATTTGCCTATATGGAGCTGAAAACTAGCATAATCATAAACATTTACTTTTAACAGGGCTCTATGGGGTCCATGCTTTTCCTCAAGAGTTGCTTTGTAACATGTATTACAAACACATTGAAGGCCCATGGGAAAAATTTGTAGTTAAGTACCTTTTCACACTAAATTTGATTAAGAGTTTCTTACTCCTCTCCATGCCCCACTTTCTCATATATACAATACCTTGCCTTCTTAGCAAAGACAATGAGTTTATTTTTGCACCCTTAGAATTATAATACATGTGTCACGATTAAGAAATATAAAGTTTGCTGTAGCTTCTCATCCCTCCCAGACACATGGTATGTATTAATAATTAAGCATAGTATTCACTGTCACTGAAACTGACCATTGTACCAGAATCTCTCTTTTTATAGTGCGTAAGGCAGCTACTGCCAATGCATGCAGCTTACTTCATGAGCTGAAACCACTTTTCTATTGTGGATCTGTATCAGTACTTCCTAACCTCTTTCTCTCTCTCTTTTTTAAAATATATTTCTTTATTGATTTCAGAGAGGAAGGGAGAGGGAGAGAGAGATAGAAACATCAATGATGAGAGAGAATCATTGATGGGCTGCCTCCTGCATGCCCCCGACTGGGGATTGAGCCCACAACCCTGACATGTGCCCTTGGCTGGAATCGAACCTGAGATCCTTCAGTCTGAAGGCCAACGCTCTATCCACTGAGCCAAACCAGCTAGGGCACCTCTTTCTCTTTATAGCACACGTAGCTAATGAAACATACTAGATGTATCGGTTAATAATGCAGATTTTATAATCAAAGAAAACATGATAATTTCAAGAGAAACATCAAAATTGCTTTATTCAAGGTAATGTCCATCACTAGCTACACATTTCCCACATCTTTCAGGTAATTTATGGATACCGTCCCAATAGGACTTTTCTTGTTTTGAGGCAAACCAGAGACCCAATTTTCCACTTCTTTGAACGTTTTGAAGTGCTGCTCAGAAAGTGCATGTGCCATCAATCTGAACAAGTGGTAATCTGAAGGAGCAAGGTCTGTTGAATATGGCAAGTGGGTCAACACTTCCAAGTCAAGATCTTTTAACATGTCTTTAACTGGTTTTGAAGTGTGTGATGGTGCATTATAATGAAGCAAAATTACTTTGCCATGTCTCCTGGCACATTCCAGTCATTTCACGATCAAAGCATGGTTCAAATTGATTATTTGTTGTTGGTAGCGATCAGTATTAATGGTTTCACCTGGTTTTAGAAGCTCATAATACACAACACCTTCCAGATGCCACCAAACACAGAGCATTGTCTTCTTTCCAAAGTGATTTGGCCTTGCAGTTGATGTTGATGGTTGACCTGGATCAACCCATGATTTTGTGCATTTGGGATTCTCAAAATAAATCCACTTTTCATCGCCAGTCACAATTTGATGCAAAAAATACTTTTGTGCCTTTGAAGCAACATTTTACTGATGACTTTTTGGTTTTCCATTTGTCTTTCATTCAGTTGATGTGGCATCCGTTTTCCTTCCTTTATAATCTTTCCCATTGCTTGTAAACAATTGGAAATTGTTTGCTGAGCAACATTTAATCTTTCTGCAGGTTGTTTGCGAGTTTGACACGCATCTTCATCCAATAATGCTTGTAATTGTTGGTCTTCAAACTTTTTGGTTGACCTGGACGTTCTTTGTCTTTCACATTGAAATCATCACTTTTAAAGCATTTAAACCAGCGTTCACAAATATCTTGAGATGGAGCATGTTAACCATAAGCTTCCCAAAGTATACAATAACTTTTTCTTCAAAATAAAGTAATGAATTGAAACTTCCCGCAAGTGCTCTTTTTTTTGGCATGAAATTCGGCATTTTTAAGCATAAAAAAATATCTATGATATTAACACCTTCAGCAAATTTGACATATGAAGTTTTGAAGCTTGCTGTCAATACAACAAAATAGCATACATATCAAATCTCATATCTATCAACATATATGTAACTCCATCTATTGAAAAAAATCCGCATTATTAACTGGTACACCTACTATGTACAGCACCAGGCCATTAATAGAAAAGACCACGGATGGCTAGAGATAATGCGTGCACAAGTTGGAGGCCACCCAGAAAGCACATGGGATGAAATAACTCAGTACCTGTTTGGGAAACTTGGATCAAAGTTTTTGCATCCTATCAAAAGATAGGGACAACAATGACAGGGGCTGGATCTGACATCTAGTAAGGTTTTCTTTGTTCTCTACTTGCTCTGAGTTTTACTAGCTGTAAAGCTGTCTTGAATAGCTAGAACAAAGTTCACAGCATACCCAAAAAGTCTTTTTTGCTCAATCAATGGATTAGATAAAAGAAGATCTTCAGAGTCAATTAATCTGATAAAGATATGGCAAAGCATTTTCTTTTCGAACAATGGGTTTGTCTTTGAGACACCCACAGATTTTTTATTAACATATATTCTTATCTAATGCTAACAATCCCATTATTTAGATATATGTGAGAGTGAAAATTGAAATTAGCTAATTAGATCCATCATCTTAAACCTGGCAATCATACATAAATGATATGGGCTTATAGAAGTATCTCCTTTGGCATGGGGAAAATGTCCCTTTCACTTGTTGCCTTCAGGTGATATGTATACTATTTGGTTTATTAACTCTGATGTGTTGACTCTATACCCTTTAAAAACTGTTTTTCTTCTAAATCAGTTATTTTAATCAGATATTCAAATTGGTTCATACCACAGTGTCATTTGCATTCCAATGTAATTTAATATTTCCTCTACATTTAATGTAATTTATGATTCAGAAGAGAAGATAGATATTAAAAATAATAATCTCATGTAGTGCAGGCAATATTTTTCAAGTGTTTCGATCTGCTTTTTCTTTTTGTTCTTCTTTGCATTCAGCCTGAGACTGCTCTAGAGTCACCCATTGCCTGACAAGAGGAAGAAGAGGTGGTGGGGGTGGCTTTAAATTATTATAGCAAAAAGGCAAAGAGAGTCAGTTTTCAGATTTTGGTTCCCAAAATAGGCCACATTGGTCATATATGGATCTCTTAGTTTCTTCCTTGGTATGGACAGAATTACAGAAGAGAGAGGGAGTTTGGCTGAACTCCCAGCACAAGGTAGGTCAGAGAATAGCCTAGGGCCGTGGTTGGCAAACTGCGGCTCGCGAGCCACATGCGGCTCTTTGGCCCCTTGAGTGTGGCTCTTCCACAAAATACCATGGCTTGGGCAAGTCTATTTTGAAGAAGTGGCGTTAGAAGAAGTTTAAGTTTAAAAAATTTGGCTCTCGAAATTTCAATCGTTGTACTGTTGATATTTGGCTCTGTTGACTAATGAGTTTGCTGATCACTGGCCTAGGGAATTAAAAAATCTTAAAAAATGCCCCCAAATTAGCATGAGAGTAGAGTAACAAAGTGCCAGTAGGTGTAGGGCTAAACATGCCTGTTGAAGATGTATCTGGATTTAAGGGCATATGTAGCCTCATGCCTTCCGGCATGATATACACAAAATAGCCAAGATCTGTCAGGCTCTTAATGGTTGAGCTAAGGGGTGAACCAAAGTTAGTTTGGGATTGGTGGAATAAAAAAGTCAACAATGCCCGGCTGGCATGGCTCAATGGTTGAGCGTCAACCTATGAACCAGGAGGTCATGGTTGGATTCCTGGTCAGGGCACATGCCCAGGTTGCGGGCTCCATCTCCATTGTGGGGCATGCAGGAGGCATCTGATTAGTGATTCTCTTTCATCATTGATGTTCCTGCCTCTCTCCTCACTCCCCTCTCACTTCCTCTCTGAAATCAATTTTTAAAAAGCCATTGCATACAAGATTTTGTGGTCATAGGCTATGGCAGGGACATACACGTCTGCTGCAGATAACTGTGCAGAGTACAAAATATTGCAGGAAGGTGTATGCACATTTCATCATGCACCATCACAGGATTGGATCAGGGATGCCACACTGAACTGGAGACTAGTATATGTAAAGTAGGATGCTAACTTTGAAATAAAGAGAATATGGTAAGCCCGCTGAGATAAGGGAAAAGCATCCTGATAAGGAATTCGATGTTGGGTTAAGTGCAAAGTGTCAGGTCTATTGAAACCAACTACTAGACAAACACAAACCAAAACAAAACAAAAACTTGCAACTTGAATAAAACAGAGATATGTTAAGAAAAAGAGGTTTATTGAGGTCTGATTTACATACCACCAAATTTATTCATTTTAAGTGTATAATTCAATTATTTTTAGTAAGTTTATAGGGCTGTGCAACCATAACTAATTGCATTGATGAAGAAGGGGGAATCATGGAAGAGAAGATGACAATTATAAATTGATTAAAAGTAAAACTTTAAAAGTAACTCAGTATTGGAAAGTTTCAATCACTTCATTTTATCTATATATGTCATTATATATAGTTATGTATGCATATACATTTGAATGTATATAGTTATGTACTTATGTAATTTTATATATAGTTACACATATATGCATACATTAAATGTCATGATGCTTCTCTATAAGGTTTCATTTATTCATTATTTTATGAATTAATTAAATAATTCATTCCTTTAATGATTTTTAGATTGAAAGATATTGAGAACACAATCACAATGTAGAATAAAATTGTCTTTTTCTTTAAGGATTTTAGTCTAGTGTGGGAGGCAGTCAAAAAAACAAATAATGACAATATACCAACATAAGTGCTGTGATATATATATGCCCTAGAACAATTTTATCTCTTTCTCCCTACAGCCCTGTAAGATGAGGCAGGCTTTATTAATATTCTCATTGTATAGATGAAAACTCTATAGGCCATAGCAGTTATAGTAGCAAGCACAGTGGAAGGAAAACCAGAAATTAGATAATTTTAGGTATAATTTTTTTGATATTTAAAAATACTTTTTTTTTTAAGTCTTAAGGACAGTAGATCCTATCCACTAAATTGTAACTTAGTATTTTATAAGTTATATGGTAGAGTGCTTTTTGTTGTTAGAATTTGTCATTATTGTTCAACCTATAAGAATTTATTAAATACCCACTCTCGGCCAAATTTAGGCGTTGTAGGGCCTTCAGGATTAGATCCATTACCATCACCATTCTTAATTAAATGGTGTTACAGTGTAACAATGGGAAAATCTTATCTTCCTCCTGATAAGATATATTGTTGGGAATTGTCCAGCCTGTTGTAAGCAAATGTGGGTGAATGCAAAGAATTGACTTAGAATGAGATTAAAGCTGTGTTTAGATTCCAGCTTGGCCCCATTCTAGTTTTATGAAGTTCAGCAATTTGTTTGATCTCTCTGTTTGTTTTCTTGCCTTTATAATTGGAATGATAATACCTATCTAACAGTGTTGAAAGTGAAATGTGTTTTGAAACATGCCGTTTGTAGTACCTGCCTCATAGGAAGCTTCTTTCAATTATTTTATAGCACTTCAATCACCTGCATATATTACCAAACTCTCTCAGCACTATACCTTGCCTTGATTAAAGAAAAATATGGTTCTTTTCTTCAGATACCTTAGATTTAATAAATTAGATGGAAGAAACTAATACATATGAAGTAGAAAACAAGTAGGTAAGTCACATAAGCAACTTAGAGTTCAACTTCTTCTTATAATATGGGTTAAAGCTTCCTGTTGCCAGATGTGGGGAAATAGTTTACTATATATTTTTTTTCTTTTCCATGGTCTGAGCTGAGAAATAAACCTGGGGCTCAGGGAATCAATGTATCAGCTCTAATCGCTGAACTAGCTGGCTGAGACAAAAGAGACTTCTTCTTCCTTGCTGACCAGTCTAGACTTTGGCCCCTATTTGGGGATAGTTGGGACTGCCACCCAGCTACTTCCTCACAACATTGTGAGAGCTGCAGGTGGAGAGCACAAGTGAGCATTAACCTTTCATTCATTCTCCCTTCTCCCTAGGGAAGCTTGCATCAATGGGTGTCAGATTCTTGCAGTCTAACCAAGCAGATGCATCACTCCTCCTCACATGAGGAGAAACTTGCTAGAGGTAGAGGATGAGCAATTATTTCTACTTATAGCTGGCTGTCAGGTGTTAAGAATATATAGGGAAATTTTTACCCTACAAATATTGGGTAGAAGTGTGATAAAACTTAAATGAGGATGTATATAATCCATTGAGCATGTACCTGCCAACATAGTCCCTGCATAGAAAAAGGTCTCTCATTTCTAGGGAAGAGGGCATTACTGGGGCCTGCAGTGACTGTGAAAGCTTCAGAGAACTGGTACTATTAAATGATGAGTTGAACTTTGACAAAAATGTCAAAACACTTCACTTCTCTACATCTGTGATTAGCCCAGGGGTCTTTAGGGTCAATTTTCAACTGAAATTCAGAGGTAATATTGTGTTGGCTCTCATGGTAGTGACTGGACTTTTACCCTCACACTATCAGGTGGCTGCACTCCCCCCACAAACACTTAGTGGTTCCCCCTCATCAGTCTGGCTTTTGAGTAGGACTATTCCATGACTAAATCGTCAGAACTGTTTTTGCTTATGTGTATAGAATCGCTGAAAATCTATTTTATTCTCATTTTCTATTGCCTCCTTTAAATGCCTTGATTCTTAACTAGACTAGCAGAAGGCTAGAGGGAGCACCTCCCTGAGTGTTTAGACCAATTTTAAAGTTACACAGTGTCTGTCTGAAACAGGCAACCTCATTGTTTTTTCTGATTGCAAAGCAGAAGAGATCTGAACTGTGTCTCATCTAAGAGATGATTCTCAGTCTCTGGCTTGCTCAGCCCTTCAAGGTCTGCTCCACACCATGACTTCCCAGACTATTAACAGAAGGTAAAGATGAGGTTGTTTGCTCCGGTTGTTGTTTGTTATTTTTTAAATAGAGAAAAAAAAAAAACACACCCAAAAACCAAAACAAAACAAAAGAAAAACAGGAACAAGCCGAGTATAATGGTGCAGTTGAATGCACACTGAGTGACCAGATTATTATGATCTCTGAACGTATAATAATCTGGCCACTCAGTGCATAGCCTATATAATAAAAGGCTAATATGCAAATTGTCCCCTTAACCAGGAGTTCGACCAGCAGGCAGGCCAGCCAACCGCCCATGTCCCCTCCCCCTGGCCAGGCTGGCCAGACCTACCCATGCACAAATTCATGCACTATAGATATAGATATAGATATAGATATAGATATAGATATAGATAGATAGATAGATAGATAGATAGATAGATAGATAGATAGATAGATAGACTGAGTGGCTAGGTTATTATAATAATCTGGCCTCTCAGTGTATAGAACACAGCTATCCCAAAGGTCCTGACAGTCAGGAATGGGGCCTGATCAGGTCTTATCACATGAGTGTTGCTGAGTTGCTCTGGGTCTCAAGACTCTGTGTGCAAATGTAGCTGTGTCCACTTCAGAGTGTTGGCTGCCTTGATCAGAGGCAAAATAGGCATCTCAAAGAGTTTTCAGTTTCTGTGTTAGCAAATGCTGAAAACTCAGCCTTTAATGTACAGATATTACTAGTGCCCTAACTGTTTCTGCTCTTAATTGATAATTATACAATTTGTGTAGGTGCTAGAGATGTGACTCTCAGTTCTGCAAATGTCTTTGCAGCTGCCTATACATTCAAATTAAAGCCCAATGCATCTATGGTAGAGGCAGTTTTATATCATTCCTTGGAAGGACAAATTCTATTCTGATAGTGGCCTGAAAGTCTCTCTGTCCACTACTCCAAAATCCATTACTGTTTGGTTGTTTGCATCCTAGACAGCATGACTCCTCATTCCAGGTGAAGGGAGAAATTGCCATTTCACTGTTCCTTGCTCACTTAAATGTGAGATACACAAGCCTTTTAAAAATTTCATCTCATCTTAGAAAGTGTTTTAAAATATCTAACTCCTTTCCCTCGGCATCCATCTGTAAATGTATATTTAGCTTTTTAAAATTCATTGCCCATGCGGACTATGATAAAATTTTTCTTGCATTTCATTGAGGGCAAACCTGTTTTTAGACCTCTGATGCATTTATGTAATAAAAATTAGCATTTTGTAGTACTTCAAATAACCCAGAAGTCAGTGGGATTTACCAAGACATTGGGGCCATGATAAATTGACTTGAACCCTAATCATATGACTAACACCATTTCCAAGATTTTTGCTAGTTCATGGAGAACTTACTTTCTCATGGTCACTATTGACATTGGAATTTTGTTTCTATGAATTCTGTCTCTGTTCCCTGACACTGTCAATGCAAATGTAAAGCACAGCTTTTTTCTTGGTTTCCATCAAACATGCCACACATCCTATGAAGACAGAGTAAACTTTATTCAGACTTGGGATTCACAAAAATATGGAGGAGGAATTTGCATTTTCAACATGGCTGAGATTTCAATTTCAACATTAGATATCCTACTCTAAAATGTGCACTAGCCACCCATCTCTAGAGCATTCCTATAGACTTTTATCCCAAGTCAATGCTGGCTGCTTTTTCCTCCCCCTCCTCCTATTTCTCATACCCTCCATCCCTCCATCCAGAACTGCACTGAGAACTGCAAATCCTTCACCTTCTGTTATGTAGATTTATTTGGCTCTTTTCAGCCTTGATTCTCAAGCCTTCAGATCCAAAAACCCATAGAAATACTCAGAAGTATAAAATATATTTCTATTTGACATACTATTTCTTCATGGGAGGGGAATTTGTAGTTATAAAGAATTGTTTTTCTTCTGCAGTTACACTTGCATCAACTATTAGTTGTGAACCCTTTTATTCATTTATTTATGTATTTAAATATTTATTTAATGCTTACTATGTAGCAAGTTTCAAGTAAGTGCTTGTTTCTGGGATAAATTTGCACCTGTAATACAAGGCAATATAACATAGTAGAGGAAAGGTTTGGGAACAGAGGAATTTTATTCTGGTTCTGATTCATTTATCCCTCCACTTAGTCATTCTAAAAATGATTGTTGTAGCCTACTCTGGATAAGAAATAAACTAGGTACAGGGATATTGAAATTATTTATATGAGTCTCCGTAGACAGCCATATGGACAAAAACTTGTAATGTAGTCCTTTAAGTGTAAAAGTTGAGCTTCTGCTACTTAATAGCTGTGTGATCTTGGGTATGTTTCTAGTCCTCCATTTCTCCATCATAAACTGAGGATACTAATAATACCTGTTTCAAGTGTTTGTTGTGCTGATTAAATAGATGGAGCACAGGCAATGCTTAGTACATGGCTTGACACATACTAAGTGCTAAACTGGCATTATTATAAGTGGATGCCCAGAGAGGGAAAGTGGCTTTCTCACATTCACATGCTTGGAAGCACTCAAGCAACTTACTAGGTTTGAGGTATAAACATAATGTGGTGAGAGCAGAGGAAAAGATAGCATTCCCCTAGAGATAGCATTTAAAATAGACTTGGAGGATACATGAGAGTTTGGTGATAGAGGAACCAGAGAATGATGTTCCAGTAAGTTGTTAAAATGTAAATTGCAAGAGAGTGAATGAGGTGGATAACGTGGGAAAGGATAATAGGGCCAGCTCTACTGTATTAAGAGGGGTCGACTACCTGCTTTAACATAAAGCCCCCAACTCCCAATAGCTTTCTTTTTTTATTTCATTACAAAGATGATGAAAAACATATAACATATAATTTTCCATCTTTTTTTCCATTACAGTTCACATTCAATATTATTCTGTATTAGTTTCAGGTGCACAACATAGTGGTTAGACAATCATATACTTTACAGAGTGGAATAGCTTTCTTAATATAGCTTTCTTTCTTATTCATTTTCAAGTCCAGGAATGTTAGCAGCATGAGTAGGGGGTGAAGATTTCTTTAGTAGACATTTAAAGAAACAGATGATTCCACAAAGGCACTGCTACTCTTGGCCAGGAGCTGAAGGCCAAAAGAAAGCTTGGGGAGTTGTGTGGGAGGCTTTAAAGGCCATAGGAAGTGGCGCACATCACTTCTAACCATATTCTCCTAGTCAGAACATAGTCACATGGCCCCGTCTAACTATAGGAGAGGTTGGGAAATGTATTTCACCTCCAAGAAGGAAACATAAGGATGGTTTGATGAGTCCCTAATATTGTTGTTGCCACCTTTACTCATTTATGTGATGTTATTTATGTTAGCCTCTCTAAACCTCAGTTTAATCATGTGCAGCATGAGGATAAGCAAAGACGTGTTGTTGTAAGGATTAAAACATTGTTCAGGGAAAGTCGTTTTAGAATACCTGTCATGTGTTAGTGATTATTATTATACTAGTATAAGGGCAGCTGGGAAACAAAATGGATGATTTTCTTAGAAGTATTTCTGAAAAAATCCAAAGTGGCATATTTTATAACTGGCTCATTGAACAATGGATGACGGATGAAAGAGTAGCCCTGATATGCTGTAGGAAGCTAAGCAGATGAAGCCCATATGTGTCTTGGACAGTGAAGAGAAATAATGGCTAACATTTGCAGCCTTTTACAATCATGAAAATTTTATGCTCAGCTTTTGGCAGGAGAGGAGACAGTTCAGGAGTGGAAAACTGAGAGACAGTGACATTGCCAAGGGGTGACATGGTGAGGCTGTGTTCCCCATTCCAACAAATATACTAAGAAGAAAAAGTCAACACCACTTCAGTAGAAGTTTTCACATTATCCTGCCTAAGTTCCAATCAGATTTGGAGCCTTGGGTATTCCCTATACTGAGATTTTGGAGTACCAATGTGAGCGGCACTGATTGAAGGGAGATGCGTGTGATCCATCTCCAAACGGAGGAGTCTGACTTATAGATAAATTAAAGTCAAATGTGTACTTGTTTTCTTTCTTATCAGAGCCTATGTTTACTTACAACTAGTGAAGAGTTTTAGTAAAAGTAAGTTTTCTCAATTTGCATCCATTGGCAGAAATCAAAATAATAGAGGAAATTTACTCAATGGGAGATTTACTGAAACTGTGTTGAATATTTATTTGCTTTCTGGTGTCAAAAATGGATAGATCAATTTCATCTTTATTAACACTTAATATTTCTTGTTATTAGTAAGAAAATATTGTGACCCCAAGTAAATTAAATCAAGACAGTGCACAATTTATTTGCAAACAATGAAATTGTTTTGTTATTGAACTTTTGAAGTCAATGCAATTTTGTCAGGATTATTTACCATTGATGAGGAAGTAACCTAATGAATCATTCTGAAGAATGCTCTTTAATTTTAGCTCTAACAAGAGTGCTTGACAGCAGCAAGTTGAATTAGTGTGTTGAAATGCAAAAGCTATGTGTATTTATGTTAAATGCTTTATTTCAGTGTTTTAATATTTGTGTTTAATAAAGAACATTATGACTCTGAATGAATTCTCATTGGCCTCTGAACATTTTGAATTTATGAGTTGAAAGCAACTTCAGGTTAAAGATGTGTTGGGATTTCGTCAGTGCCCCTTAGGTATTAAAATGTTATCTGATGATGCCCAGCCGGCATGGCTCAGTGGTTGAACATCTACCTATGAACCAGGAGGTCACAATTCTATTCCTGATCAGGGCACATGCCTGAGTTGTGGGCTTGATCCCCAGTGTGGGGCATGCAGGAGGCAGCCAATCAATTATTTCATCTCATCACTGATCTCTCTCCCACTCTGAAATCAATAAAATATATATTTAAAACATTTTTACCTGATGGAACATGATATAATTAGGCCAGGTTTGCAAAGACACACAGATCTATATTCTACAGGCCAACATACCTGCTTCTCAGCTCAAATCTCAAACTAAATCATGCCCCTTTTTCCTTGTCCATGTTTCCAAACTAAGTTTCCTATACTTCTCATTTTGAAGATATTAGGTTGCTTTTTATTTCATTTAAAGCTCTGAATTGTTTCCACTTGTGCACTTCCTAAGAATTCTCAGGTTGTAGTTTTCCCATTTACTATAGGATGTAATACTTTCTAACTTGTAGATACCCATCTGTCTTTGGTACCACAACCTTTGTTTAGATATTATATCTTATTCACTTATGTACCTATGTGCCTTTGCACATTTTTGAACTCTCAATGAATGGCAGTCCCATAGCTAATTCAATGCAGCATCTATTATAATCAGTATTATGTTTCTCTACTTTTTGAGGTGAAAGATGCAAATAGGGGGACTGAGAAAGTATTTTCTTACTCTTAAACTCATGGTAGGAGACCACCTTTTTTTTTTTAAAGAACCTGCTAAGTTACAGGATAAATAGAAATATAGGATTGCACTACAGGGGACGTGCTATAACTATCAATTATCCCACAAGTAAGAGGAGAGTAAAAGAGTACTAGTAAAGATACGTTGTTTGTGAATGCAACTTTTGCATAGCTGGCACTTTACCTTACCATTAGCTGCTATTGATATTAGCAAAAGTGGATGTACTGTGAAGCTAATTAAGAGCCATTCAGTCTCATAGTTCCCTGCCAAAGCCCTATGTAGTACATTTTTAAAAGAAGGATTCTTCAAATGTGTAAGTTTTATGTCTTACAAAATATGAATCCACTCCTAGTGATTAACCCCATTTTACAGATGAGAAAGACTAAAAAGGTTATGACAAAATCAGAATTCCAGAGTAATATAGTGAGAGAAAAAATGGAAACAAAACACTGATCTGAGGCTTCTTCATTTCCAAGAGAGAGATAGAATCAATATCAAATTATTTGGCTTAGAGTCAAACTTAATCTGAAAACATGTCATGTTCCAGAATCTATATCAAATTATTTGGCTTAGAGTCAAATTTAATTTGAAAGCATGTCATGTAATCTGTTTATTTGGAAAATATTTTTGAGACATTAATAGGTCGCTTAGCTGTCAAAAGTATTTAAATAAAAGTGATATGGGCAAAATAATTATAAAAATATTAAAAGGTCCTTCTGTGGCCTATTAGGAAATGTGCGTCATTCTTTTCCTACACATAGAACATTCACACATGAATTTTTCCTGGGTGTCTTGAGGATTTGATTTTACACATGTATGAATAGTTTTAACAGAAAATAAGGTCAGTTTCAACTTAAGCAATCCACTGTACCCAAAAAACTAGGGCTAGCATTAAAGGTTGAAACAGGGATCATTGCTAGACCTAGGTGATATTAGTGTCAATTCAGAGAACTTCATACCTAAAAGACAGTCTCTGCTGATTACAAAATCCTGCCAAGAAAAGAGTGGGTTAATAATTTATAACCCATAATCAAGACAGCCTTTTCTGTTTATAAATTATGTATAGCTATCTACCTTCTTTTCTTATTTATTTAATCAATTTAATTCTTATATAGTCCTGCTGAAAATTTACTTAGTTGGCACTGAATCATTTGCTATCTTTAGTTTGAATTGAAGGAGGGAAATTTTAGTGAGACCCTTTCATTCAGTCAACACATTTTCAACTACTAAATATCTGTTGCTAAGCATATAGGATAGGAATAAAATAGAAAAAGAAAAATCCCTGTACTCATGGAAGTTATTTACTAGTAGAAAGAGATAGACCAAACAAATAAACAATTAAAATAAACAAAGTAAAGGAAATAGGTAGGCAGTGGCATCGGGGTGATTCTATTTCAAATATGGTGGTCACTGGCTTCTTTGGTATTATATTTGACATAAGGAAATTTCTGAGGTAAGAATGTTCTAGGTGGAGAGAACAGCAAGAATTAAGGCTGCAAGGCTGAAGCTCAATGGGCAAGGAGGAAAAGACAGGAGGTAAAGTTGGGAGATAGCTGGGAACCCAAACTGTAGGTTATTATAAGGACTTTGCCTTTTCCTGAATGAAACAGGAAGCCATCAGATTTGGAACAAAGGAATAATAGGATCTGATGGGATCTGACTTTTTAATGTGATAATTTTGGGTACTTCACTCAGGACAGACTAAAGGGAAGTAAGGATTGATGCAGGGAGACTAGAGGCCCTAGCAATAGATGATGGTGACTTGGACCAGTATGATAACTGCAGAGGTAATAAAAAAATATATCAAATATTACTCAGATGTTTTTGCCCTAAAGAAATGGAAAATGTAGTTGTAATTTACTGAGATATGTAAAATGTTAAAAGGACCAACTTTCTGGCATGTTGGGGTAAGGTGAGGATGCAAATTAGAAATTGGCAGTACTCATGTTAAGGTTCAGATGTCTAAAATGTTGTAAGTGTAGTCTCTATTATCTCTTGATTCAAGTCCTGTGATATTGAACATTGCATTCTTTGTTTTTGTTTTTTCTAATTCTCACCAGAGGATATTTTTTTCATTGACTTTTAGAGAGAGTGGAAGGGAGAGGGAGAGACACAAACATCAATGTGAGAGAGACACATCAATTGGTTGTCTCCCAAATGCCCCTGACCAGGGCCGGGAGCCTGCAACTGAGGTTTGTGCCCTTGACCAGAATCAAACCTAGGACCCTTCAGTCCACAGGCTGACATTCTATTCACTGAGCCAAACTGGCTAGGGCCATTAGCTTTCTATTAACCTTACAAAGTCTCAAATCACAAATCCTTTATCATAATGTTAAATATTTACTCTGAATTATTTTTGGACCAAATTTCTTATTAATTTTGTTTTTCTGCTTTTCACATGGCTCTTCAAAATGCATTTCTTTTCACATTGGCAGTAATAATAGGCACTCTTAATTTTGAAATGGTATGAAACATTCAAATTTCATTAATGTTTGTGATATTTTCTTTACTATATTTACCTTTGCAATATTATTTTCATAAATTATCTTAGGAATCCCCATAAATATATATTAAAAACAATAATAATCCTAAGTAATCCCACTATGCAGAGGTAACCATTGTTTTCTTTTGTATATTCTGATCACTCCATATCTCATTCACAACTCACACTCCCTTATTGTGCAGTTATTATATATAGGAACTGTACTAAATGCTTTATATGGATTAACTTGTTTAAGTCACATTAACAACCCTTCACCAGTCAGCGTTCTTACTTGAAACAAAAACAAACTAGCTAGTTCAAACATTAAAAAAAACAAATTTATTAAACTGTATTAGCTTTAATATTTCCCCAAAATGTTGGAGAACAAATCTGTGGTACAGACAGGAAAGTACCTAAAATTACAGCGCATATTTGGTCTGGTGGAAACATCACCATTGTGCCTGATAATCTCAAGCAATGCACATTGCTCACCAATTTTCTTAGCACTGGGCCTCTGAAATGTTTGGATCTGCTTTCCAATGAGACCCGTTGATGGTAAATATTAATCAAATAGAGAAAGTATATCAAAAGTTCTTGGCAACCAAAAATATTAACGAACTTTTAGAACAGTACACCTCTGAGGTACTCCGATACCAGCATATTACTTTTTTATATATTTAAATCCCCAAATAGCAACAACACAAGTGATAGATACTAACATAATAAAACTAGCCCTCGATAAGCAAGCAAATGGAAAAGCAAAGCCTGATTCATTGTCTCTCCAAGAGGCTAATCCAAATACTCATCAATTCTCATGTTTGCACTAGGATCTCCAGGTGATTTCCATTCCTCCTGTAATTCTATCAAAATCTATCTCAATTAACTAAATTGGGAAGGTTTCCACCAACAATTAACCCAAATAGTGAAGAAAGGGGAAAGGATAACAAGAAATAGTTGGTCTATCCCAGATCCCAATATGAAATCTGTGCTGGCACAGCTGGTGGAAATTATCTCCATTGCTCACAGGTATCAATAACACATACTTACTCAGTTACTAAACAGAGATGCCAAAATGAACAAGCAGTGGAATGGCTCATATTTCTAGCTCTGAAATTCAAGACTCATTGCTTACTTATGACCTTGTATAAATTACTTAATCTCTCTGACTCTCAGTTTCTTCTTCTACAAAATGGGGATATTGATAATACACCTAGCTCATAGGACTATAGTTGGGATCATTTGAGATAATGTGTGTGCCTCCTTTTACATGTAATCTATTTCTGATATATCTGTTTATCCAATTAAGTCTGAGGTGGACCATGGTTGGCTGTTCTTACTGGTAAATTGGGAATATAACAGTAATAACATAGCAAAGTCTCAACATAGAACTTGTAATATCCTTTGTGTTAGACAACTTCAGCAGAAGGAGGTTATGTCTGTGAAAATAAGAAAACAAATACAAGAAAAATAATTTTCTAAAGGAAAAATGAAAAAAATATACTTTATTTAGTATCTATTGTATTTGTGTTGCATATAATGATACAGCAACTTGGGAATGGCCATATGTTGACATAACATAAACATTGCAATAATAGTTATATCTCATAATTACCAAATATCTATTATATTCTAGGTACTACAATAGAAATATTGCATATATAATGTCACATAATTTACACTACAAATTTTGAAAGTTATGAAATTGAAGATCAAACAATATAAGTACCTTGTCACCAAATACACAACTTTAAATGGCCATCTAACCTCTATATTGTCATTCTAAATCAGGCACGTACTGGACAAACATGTAATCTTTACTTTTTGCCACAATGCATTTCTGCAAACTGCAAGGCAAAGGAAATCATTGTAAAGTGAATTCTATTTTCCCAAAGGAACAATGCTATTATTGGAGGTTGTACTCTTAACCAATAATTTGACATTGAATACATTATATATATGATCAACAGCATCTCATAAGAGCAAAGGTACCAAGACAATAAAATATGCCGTCTAATAGATATGAATTATATATGTGATGAGCAATAATGTTGTTTATCTTTTTTTGAACTTAGAAAGGGTTTTGGAGAACATTTTGGATGGATTTTTCTCTTAAAGGAACTCTCTTGGGGAGAAACCTACTTTAAAACCTCCCTTTCTCTCTTGATAAATGTCTTTTGTTTGCAGAGTGATTTGGAATTATTCCATTGACTATTCTCTTTGAAAATTGCTATTACAGCACCTCGTATTGCAGGAAAAAAAGGAAGAAAGAATGAACTTTGAAGTGATTCAGAAAACCTGCATTCTGGCCTCATCTCTAAAACCTGCATTCTGGCCTCATCTCTATTAGCAGTTATCTGTATGATCCAAGCAGTAAAGCTTCTTCCTTGTGCTTCAGTTTCTCTATCTTTGTGAATACACTAGAAAAGGTGAATTTGAAAGGTCCTGCAGGGCTATAACTTTCTAGAACCTGATAATAGGGTACCCAATCCTTACAAAAATTATTTATTTGAACTTTTAAATCTTATTGTTGAAAGTATTACATATGCTCCCCCTTTCCCCCCCCATTGATCCCTTCTAGCCCGGCCCCGCCTCCTACCCCAGGTCTTTATCAACTTATTGTCTATATCCATGGGCTATGCATATATGCATACAAGTTCTATGGTTGATCTCTTTCCTCCCACCGACCCACCCCGCCTTCTTTCCGAGATTCAGTAGTTAGTTTATTTTGTTCATTGGATTTCACATAAGAGTGAGATCATGTAATGCTTGTCTTTCTCTGACTGGCTTATTTTGCTAAGTGAAATAAGCAAGATGCAAAAAGTAAAAGCCTGCATGATATCATTTATACATGGGAACTTAAAATGTGGAATCTCAAAATGTTAAAAAGCTGTCATTTGATTTTGAAGTGATCAACATAATAAAGCTTCATTAGATTCTATTGCTATTCATCAGTTTCTGTTAATTCACCTAAAATATGTGAGAAAATTATAAATTTGGAAAGGACCATAGAGGATGCCTAGTGCAACGAAGCCCTACACTGAATGATCATTCAAGCCCCTAGGATAGCTTTAAAAATTACAACTTTCTGAGCCCAGAACGTGGGTATTATGGTTTAATATATGAAGTATGGCTGCTAAGAGTCTGTATGTTTAAAACTATCCCTGGAATATTTACAACCAGTTATGATTGATAAAACTTGAACCACTTAAATCTCTCATTCTACAGACTAGAAACCTGTGGTGAAGTGATGAAGAATGAGGTCACAAAGCAGGAAATTGAACAATATTGTCCTGATACTTAATTTTTTTTCTTTCTCTACCATGTGGCAAAAAGAACTATTAGAATTAGTGGTACTTTCTGTAAGCCAG